>NC_051223.1:540000-563099 GCF_015220715.1 Pygocentrus nattereri | reverse complement strand
AACAGTTCTAAATAACACAAACGGAACAAAACTGCTCCCACATTCCGTATCCGGGAAAGAAGGCAGGGTTCTGTCACTTCCAAAAGCTAGCAGCCCCCAACTAGCATGACGTCGGTTTTATAATGCTAATAAGTGGCTATTTCATTCATAGTTAGAATAATTAGCATTTTCGCTATATATTACAAGCAGAAGGGCGGCTGCTGCAGCAGAACGAAGTCATGAGCGTTTGCCTCCACAGCGGATCTCGAAGGCTCACGGAAAGCCCCGTGTCCATGTGGGCCCGTGGAGCTGAGGGCTCTTATTAGCGGACAGGAATAATTCACCTGCTGTTGTGCTGCACCAAGGCAAGGGGCAGAAAAAGCAGACACAAGACTTTCTCCTTCACTGATCTCCCCCTCGCCTGCTGATTCTTCTCAGTATCCGTGACATTAGCACTATGACAGCGATAACTGGTTGCTCTTTATGGCAGGCGGAAGCAATCAGCTCTGAAATCATGGCTTAAACTGCAGTGACCCCCCGGGATGGCTAATCACCGCTTTGTCTGCTCAGAGCGTCTCCCAGACTGCGGCATAACTGAGATAATACAAATGAGCTCAACGCATGATTGCTATTATGAACTGTTTACATAATCAAAATCTAAAACCTGAAACAATATATGAGGCACTGCAGTTTACTCTTTCTGAAGTGGCTATATTGGGGTTGTAAGCCCTGACTCAGTAACAAGAAGTTACAGCACATCAATATAATTAACAGTACGTTCGTTAAGAATGGATGGTCGAATCTCATTACAGACGCGGGGTTCTCCTAGAGTGGCCTTCTCATTTCAAAGCTACGTCCCTGTGTGTTTGTATCTGCAGTAACATGTCTGCAGGAATGTTTTCCTATTTTCACAGTGTGATTACCTGGTGACTAACAGATCTCGCTTCACACGATCTACGTTGTCACTGTATGAGGCATGAACAACAACAAAGGTCCAGCAATTCTATGCAGGAGAGACGTTTAGGCCTGTGTATAGTTACAAAATGTTAACTACCGAGTACTGATAATACTTTACTGATGATACTTTTGGGGCTGGAGGTCAGGGATCCAGCCTCGTGACCAGAAGGTCGCCGGTCCGATCCCCAGAGCCGACAGCACATGACTGAGGTGTCCTTGAGCCAGACACCTAACCCCCAACTGCTGGATAGGGCTGCCCACCGCTCTGGGCAAGTGTGCTCACTGCCCCCTAGTGTGTGTGTGTGTTCACTAGTGTGTATGTGGTGTTTCACTTCACGGATGGGTTAAATGTGGAGGTGGAATTTCCCCGTTTGTGGGATTAAAAAAGTATCACTTAACTTATGGCTTCTGATAACGCTCTCTTCTCTTCCTCCACTCCTCCTCCCTCAGCGTCTTCCTTTTCAACATCATCAAGTCCTGATACCCTTTTTTAATTATAACTTGAAAGCATTAAAGCAATAATTGAAAGTGTGAGGTGCTGCACGTGGGGGCATAAAGAATCCATAAACTGCAAACTGATCGAGAAGCACTGACGTTATTAACATGCCAGCAAATCAGCAGTCCAGACGTTGCACCATGCTTACTGGTTCACACTTACATTCGTTGCATTAGTTGAAAATTCTGTTATTCCATGTCTCATAACAGTACGGATACAGAAACGAAACGATGCTGATTAAAATTAGGCTGACGTGCTAGTTACTAGTCTAGCCTCCTATTAGCATGACACTTCATCTAAATCACATTTAAACGATCAATGTTTCAGCTGCTTTAATGAATCAAAGTACACAAGAGTGGTTAAACTGTCATTTTACCAACTGCAAAGCATACAGCACTATCTTGTCTCCACTTCTTCCCTCTCAGCCTTTCCATTTCCATTCTCCCCTGTTTGTGACTCCTCCTTCTTCTCCTCCACCTCTCCAAAGCCTGACGTTTGCCTTTTCTGCCCTTTCGTTCTGATTTTACCTAACCCTCCATTTGCCTGACTGACGTCGCCGCAGTGTTCTGGTTTCAGTTCTCGCTTTCACAAGGGATGCTGAAGCTACAAAGCTCCGGGACAGGAAACTAAACACCTCTCAATAAGTTAACGGGTCAATTTCACATTTTGTGCTTTGCGGAGCAATTACGCTGCATTAGTAATTACTGTAACAACGAAAAGGGCTGCCTGGCACAGATACACAGCACTGATAAAATCGCTCAGAGGAAGAGGAAAACAAGCAGAGCTGCCTGGAGAACAGCTAAGCCACACAAGGGCTTTAAGAAGCAGCCTCGGAGGAGGTGGAAAAAGGGTATTACTTCAAATTACAACGTGGCCTTTGATCTCTGTAATGATCTTTCATATCCGTCATCCAAAAGAACTGGACCAGCATGTACGGAAATGAAAAAGAGCCATTGTGTTTGCATGGATATATAAAAGAAACATAAAAGCTTATTCTGTGATCCCATAATGTTGATGGAACATAACCTCAGCGTCCTAACACAACCAGTAACTCGCGAAATTTCATTCAACTGAAAACGAGAGCTGCCTTTTACGTTGTGTGACAGGATGGAAAAAAACTGGAATAAACCTTTGCTACATGAACCGTAGCGTCAAACCCATACGGAAAGTCTGTGACCGATGCTAAAGGGGCTAAAAAAAACAAAACAACACTTTTCTATAATTTTATATATTAATATAATAAATATTTTATTTTTATAAGATGTGACTGATACAAATGTCAGCTGTCAACTGTGTACTGTGAAATAGGACAGTCCTCAGTGGTGACGTCATCAATACTTCAATGAATAACAGAAGTTTGTAGTCACAAAAAACACAAATACTGCACTGCTGGGGGTGGAGCTTCTCAGAGTTAGTAGTAGTTTGGTTTCTTTTCATTTCTTCTACATTTTTTTGTATTTTTCCTTAATTCTCTTCATTGAAATTGTGTGTGTGTGTGTGTGTGTGTGTGTGTGTGTGTGTGCGTGTGTGTGTGTGTGTGTGTGTGGCATCATCGCATTATTCTCAAGCTAAAGGTTGGGTCTAGACATGTCTTTCATGCTTCTGTAGTACTGAGCATTATGTTTATGGGTTCAAATTACACACTTAAAAATGATGGTTCTTCAAGGGTTCTTTAGTTAAAAATCTTTCTATATACACAACGATGAACACTTGAACTGTACATTGTGAAAGAATGCTTGAGATTGATGGAGAAAAAGTCGTAGATGGTTATGAATACTTCTGAAAATGTAGCGTTAAAAAGGGTTCTATGTAGCGTTAAAAAGGGTTCTATGTAGCGTTAAAAAGGGTTCTATGTAGCGTTAAAAAGGGTTCTATGTAGCGTTAAAAAGGGTTCTATGTAGCGTTAAAAAGGGTTCTTATATCCTAACAAGCCTGACGTAACAATAGAAGAACTCTTTTTTGTGCTCTATGCAACCCTTTTTAAACAGGTACTATATAGAACCATCATTCTCCATAAATGTGACGAACCATTTTACAATGCAAAGAAGCCTTTAATCATGGAGAGGGTTCTCTGTTCATGGTTCTATATATATTTTCTTTACTAAAGAACCCTTGAAGAACCATCATTTTCAAATGTGTAGGGATGTAAATGATAAACTAATTAAGCATGAAATAAACGACTGTATTTCCCTATTGTAGGACTAATAAAGCATCATCTCATCTTACCCAATAGTGGTGTTCGAGAGGACAGCATCACAAATGCAATGATGAACCATTTCGAAAGCACATTTCCATAAAGCCGTGATACAGAGAACTATGATGTAGAGATGACGGACAGTGACAGCTTGCCAGAGCTACCGAGGTACACTGAGCCAAAGCTAGCCATGGTAATGAGGGGTAAATATAACTTTGGAATCTTAGAATGTACAACTTTCAGTAGCTCAAGATTATATACTCAAGTCATTTTGTTAACTTCTTAGTTTTGGATAGAATCATGAACATATTGGTTTAAACAAAAGCAGGTTCTTATGAAGGGAATCTTTAACATGGTTTCATACTGTTTACTTCAAACACACGTCCTACTGGCCTTTGCCATACTAACCTCAATTAAGGCTCCATCCATCAGCGCTACATTCCACTATACACACACAAGGAATACTTTTTAATATGAGTCGATGTGTTTGCATATCAAGCATTTTACACTGGCTTCAAAATTGGCTCAGCCAATCAGATTTCAGAACCAGAACTTCATTCTAGGACCAATATTTTGATAGGTTAATCGCTAATTTGCATCCCTAGTTCAATATTGACCAATATTTTCTGCCAACAGATATTGTTCTGACTTTAACATGAAATAAAAAAAAATCATTTTTAATTTTACAGTGATAATGAGCAGAACACTGGGGCCAAGGACGGTTACCATGGAGGTGAGCAGCGCAGGAGAGATGACACAACGCTTGCATCAGACATAGGAGCAAACAGGGAACGAAGACAGAGAGACAGAAAGAGAAGGAAGGACTGAAAGAGGGAGAGAGAAAGACAGCAGGGTGTTCCCTCAGCTGGCTTCCGCAGCAGAACTTTGCACTTAAAATGGAAACCTTAGAGACAATTTGAACGCGATGACTCACGCTGAAAATGACTTTTTTTTTCCAGAGAAAAGTGTAATCACATCATAATGGTGCTAAAAGCACGGCGGAGGCAGGTTATAATATCACGGTAAATATAGGTTGAATTAAAGAGCAGCAGAGGGGGGAAATGGCATGCTCGCACATGGAAGCCTTTGTTGGAGTGCGTAGACATGGCTCTTGTTGCTATGGCAATACTATGTATGTGGCATGTGAGAGAGAGGCTTGTTGCTGGGGTAATAAACGTGAAACATGAGAGGGTGTGCGTGTAGCATACAGAAGTAGGAGCTGCTGGCTGGTAACGTATGGAGCACAGGCTGTTCTAATCTATACTGAAGCAGGTCTTTGTTAACATGAGAGGATGGCGTAATAGAATCTCGGTGTTTTGTGTGCAGGCTGTGAACGTGACCTACAGATGCAGTAACGGGAGACTGTGTTTCTTCATTAAATGGGCGGAGCCTGTGGCAGAGCTATGCATGTGTCTCCTCCAAATGAGGTGTGGGTGTGTGTGCGGGGAACGCAAGAGCGTGTGGTCATGCTATACACCCCCCTACCACCGCAGGGTCAGACAGTAAGGGTGTTGTGTGCAGAGCTGCCAGGCAAGGCCATAGAGAGGCAACACACACAGCTGCAATCACCCCCCCTGCCCTCCCCCCTAGGCTGCAATGCCACTGAGTGCTTGGCTTAGTGCCACTGCTATACGGTGTCCCCTCTATACAGTACCACTCAAAAGTCTTGACACTTTAGAAGCACCATTTTTCACATTTAAGCGTAACAGTCAACAGACGCTATAACTACAATTAGAAAAAAACGCAAAAACAATTTCTATCATTTTTTCTCTAATAACTGGGTTTCGTTTCCGATTCAAGACATTTACACATGCAGAACACGTTGCTCTTTACTATTTACTGGAAAAACTGGAAAAAAATGCTACCTGTGGAAAAAGCTATAATACAGCTGTTTTATTTCATTCCAATATGTTTACTTAGTGAAGAAATAAAAATGCCCTAAAACTGACTAAGACTAACATTAGAAAGGGTTCATGAAGTTTATTAACGGTTATGAATCAGGTCACAAAGTGTCTGTTGTTTGCCTAATAGTGAATCTTTGTTTAGCTACGCTGTTAAACCTCAGATTTTGATGTTTTCAAAGTGTCTTCATATCAGCATTAAACCTGTCATCTTGATCATATTCATCTTCATCAGATGTAACAGCTCATTCTTGCGCTTTTTATGAAAATAACTGCATATTAAATGCTTGTTAAAGTGTTTGTGACCTAATAACGATGAACAAATTCATTTTAAACCATTCATAAAACCTTTATACGGGTAGTCTTAATTTGAAGTGATATCTAAAACTGGCATAGAAATTGCGATATTAAAGTGTGCTCTCTATAAAGGATGTGTCAACTTATCTTCACAAAACATGCCAAACCGTCCAAACTGTACAGTAAGAGTCACATCACCACTTTCTTCCCCTGTTCCCTCTCGTTTTTCCTCCAGCTGCTTTTGTATAGCTGCTGAGATGGATAAGATCATGGAGCTGCCTCTTCAGTGTGACACGGCAACACGAGTTCATTTTCTCCTCCCCAGCCACACCACACTCTCTCTCTCTCTCTCTCTCTCTCTCTCTCTCTCTCTTTCCCTCGCTCTCTCCTTCTCCAGCTCTACAGCCAGTTGGCCCCTGACACAGAGGCTCTATTGTAGCCTTTATGCTGTACAAATTGCAGTAGCTCAAGCAAACAGTAGGAGAGAGTGATATGGCAAAAACATCACAATACCTGCACAATGTACAATATGCACAATGCATAATATTTGCCAGGATATTTTTATTTTTTCTGAGTTTGTGCCCTTTAAAAATGAAAACTATGAAAACAAAGCTTTTTATTCAACGTTTCTCACTAAACCCAATTCTACAGGCCTAATATGCTTAGAAAAGAATATTGTGATGCAATTTACCACAACAACAAGAAACCTTGCCATACTGCAGCACTAGTAAACATCAAACAGATCACATCATATCGTAATATATTATTACAATATTTAAATATATGTATGCATTTGGCAGACACTCATATTCAGAGCAACTTAGTTTAATCAGGTGTTAGGAGTCTTGCCTCTGTCTGAACTCACTATAGTGCAGGGCGCTGGCAGGGAGTCCAGCTATGTTACCCACTTAACTACAGCAAATATTATCTGCGAACGACAGTAGTGGCAGTATTTATTTAAACTGTATTCAAATGATGTCAATGTGCAGTTTTTAACAAACGTTCATATCATTCTGTAATACACTGTGTATAACAGCTATTATATCATATGTCTCCTCAGACCTGCATATGTATAATTACATCGAGATAAGCAGATATTCACAAATCGCTTTAGCTCCTTTCACATTAGCACTTCCTTATTCTTTATTGTATTTACTGAATTTTGTTCTTATTGTATTTGTCTGTTGTAGCTCTAGTCGTTCGGTATGTTAGGTGTTATATGGCCTCACCAAGTCAAGTTCCTCGTATGTGTAACGAAGTGATTCAGGTTCAGATTTTATAACAATATTATGACACAAAAAGTTGTGGTAATTTTGGTCAACAGTACCACACAGAAACTTTTCATGTTGTCCCATCCTGAACGAGCACTTCTACTCCTTACGACTCCAGAAGGCTGCAAGTTGTAAAAACAATCTGTTTTCTGATGGAGAAAAAAAAGGGGGGGATTGAATGTAGACTGTGGAATGAAGCGGCACGTTCAGGAATGCATGCAGGGCCCTCCGGGGGATGGGAAGAGGGCAGCAGCGGGTTTGAGGAATGCTCCGCTAGAGGAATTTCACAGCCCGTGGCTTACGAATGAACTGAGGAATGAGTGAGACACAGGTTGGACAGAGATGGACAGACAGACAGACAAAGACAGCAGCATGTTTAGAGGGCCCTATGTCCTTTAGGGGCTAGTCTGTCCCCATTGGTCAATGAGCAGTGCTTTTGGCTGCAGAGGCAGTATCAGTGAAGTGGGTTTTCACATGTTCACTGGCCCTTTCATTACCCAGCCTGATGGTTTTTACATTTCAGGCCCATCCATTGTGAGCTGGAGAGAAGCAGTAGTGATTTTCTTGTGTGTGTGTGTGTGTGTGTGTGTGTGTGTGTGTGTGTGTGTGTGTGTGTGTGTGTGTGTGTGTAAAAGAGAGAGTGAGTGTTCTTTTTTTTTTTTTTAAAGGCCAGGCAGTCTGACAAGAACATAGTGTTCTGCCGCACACCAGGAGAAACTAGAATGAAAACAGTGTCTAAAATTGCCCTGCAGGGGATGGCACATCACACATCGATTGGTCATTTATTATAAACCCTTCACATGGCACATTCGCTTATTTTTCCTCTCTCGTTCCTTTCTTTTCTGCTCTAAGCAGACCCTTGAAATAGGAAGCAGTTCGTGCAGTGTGTTCATATTAGATCAGGCATTATTAAGTAATGCTGGGTGTCATTCAAAAGGCTTTGTAAAAAATACCAGTACAGATAAGTTTATTAATATTCTTTGTTTTTGTAATACAGAGATCATGAGATGAAACGCAAACTGTGGTTCAACACAAACACGAACCATGAACTGAACACAGTTAGGCCAGACTCATATCTACAGTCCTAGTTAACAAAATCCTGAAATCCATCATTTTTACCTTGAACATAGCCCACCTATGATGAAGCTGACGTCTGCATCTTATACACCGGCTTTGAATTTTCTGTTCCACCTTAAATGGTGCACCAGTTACATTCTGGAGCTTGAAGAAAATCTGAATGTCTACCCTTAGATGGTTAATGAGCCAAGCTATTTGAAATGGCGTGCCAAGAGGGCAACCTTGAGCTGGAACCGAAGAGCAAAGTGAACTCATTCATTCATCTCCTGCTTGAGAACGATGACAGTGCGCTGACATTGTGCGAGCACTGGTGCTAATACCTCAACTACACCAACTCATTTATGAAGACATCACCCATACATGTCAGTTACCAGAATCAGAAGAAGAGATGGGACGCAGCACCTTCTTCTCCACATGGGATTCAAACGAGCGCCAAGCTCTGATTCTGAACGGTGGAGAAAAATAAATCTCTGTTTCAGCCAGAAGCTTCACGCTTCACATGCAAACAAACTCTGGCTGTAAACGACCTTGTAAAGCTCAGTTAGTTTCACTTCGAGATGTAGTCATAGAACTCACACATTTTTTTTTTTTTGCTTTTATTATGAGCTATAATAAATAATAAATAATAATAAATAATAAAACGTTTACCAAACAAACATTTAAACATGTAATATACTCTTATATATATATTATATATATATAATCTTGAGCTTTTGTTTATGCTTTTTTTTTTACTTTGTGTCTTCCTGGTAAATGATTTGAGCTAGTCATCCATTGACGGTATGTTTTTGTTTTGCTTTTCAAACTTGTACGATGAAATTTGTGCATCACTGTAATCCTACAATACAGATATTCTGACTTCAATATTGATTCCTCAATTACAACTGTAGCTAAATGATTATCCTGAAAGTGGGTGTGAATAAAAGCAGAATTAAATGTGAGATGCTGGCAGTGGGTTTATTAACTAGGCTGATTAAGAAACAGTACAGCTTTAAATCGGGCCTGAAATTTTGCTCCAAACCCCGACGCAGCTTGAGAACTTACTGAGACTCCGACCCAACCTGAACCACATCGAGTTCTGATTCTGAACCTGGCCCACGCCTGATAAACGTTTGTCCAAAACCAGACACGAGACATAAGACATCGTCAAGCTGAGTCCGAAACCGACCCGAGTATAACAGAATTCTGTCTGAAGCTCGCCTGAACGGGTTCAGCACCTAAAGCCCAAAATAAAACCAACAGCAATCCTGAGATGACTGATAAACAGGGGCACGCATGCTACTTGCTGAGTTAAACTCACGCTATAAAATGTGATATCGAGAATGGCTTCTATTACACAACACATGATATTCATAAACATGAGAACCACAGCAGAACCAAGCAGAGAAAGCAAGCTTGTGCTAGAACAAGTAAAACCATCCTCACATTCATTGCCTGTTTGGGAACATTCTGGTTTCCCAGTCGAGGGCAATAATGATGGGGCGGATAGTGGAAGGCTAAACGATGATGTCCGCACTGCTCAACACAAGTATCAAATACTCGTCATGATACCTCAGCTATGCTCATTGGTGAAGACCTCACCCACACGATCCCAGAGCGAGGAGAAAATACAAAGCTAAAAAAGGCTTCTTGTTGTTTTTCCACTTAAATTAACTGAGCATGACAAGTACCTGCTGAAAAAAGTGACATTTTGTTTACTTTCATTTAGATACTGCACTTTTATTCATATGACTTTTTTCTAATTCTGCATCGAAAATGTGTTGTATCGTTATGTCAACATCAATGTGCGCTACATAGTGAAATGTGTGTATCGTTACACCCCTAATCCTGACCAGTTACAGTCCCAGACGAGTGTTTTGAAAGGAAGTGCCCAGTCCTTAACCATGTCACGGCACTAATTCACCAATATCCAGTTTAATACACTGAAAGGCTTACTGCAATCACTATATGTAGCAATATAATCACAATACCAGTATTTTGGCCATTTCACAGGGTCCTAATGCTGTGGTTTAATTTTGAAAGAGACGAGCTTGATGCTCCACACAGCCGGGCGTTACTGCCACATTAGGAGCTGGGAGGGAGACGGCTCTAATTTGCTGGCAGATGGCTTTTCATTATCCGTTCAGCAAAATGGTGGTGAGGCGAGTCTAAGACAGTGGGGCTAACATGCGGTGTGCATATAAATCCAGTGGAGGAATACTACAGAGAGCATCACCCCCCCCACTCCATCTGTCTGATGGGTTTGCATCCTAAGCCTCGTTGCGTTTTCCCAAAGACACTGAAAATTAAGGAGTCTGAGAGAGCGGCTTAGTGAGGAATGATGGAGGGGATGCTTACAGCCTACACTAACACTGTAATCAGTAGCAAACTGATCTGTAGCAATCGTTCATTAAACAGACAGTTCATTCAAAGCCAGAAGCCATGTCGCCCCCTACACTTCCTATAGTGTACTGTAATTTGTCAGAAAGACTGTATTACAGAGCATTACAGGTTAGAACTGATTTTAATTTTTTAAATGACATTAAAATAGTTGCTGTGTTGTTATTCACAGATTGGCATCAATATATATGTGAATGTGGATGCTGTGGCGTGACAAACAGGTGTGTGTAGATATTTCAGGAAAGCAGACAACTAGAGAAAGACAGACAGACTACAGACAGTCAGAGAGAACGAGGGTTTTATTAGTAACAGTAATCAAGGATGAGTCCGAATCATGAAAGTTAAAAAAATCTAACAGTAAATTAATTTGATGTTCAAATTAGCTTCTTTTCAGTGTTATGTTCTCATACTGAAGAACAATGAGATTTCTCAACTTGATAATCCATAAGAGGGCAGTGAAGCGCCTGCATCTTACATTTTGGTCAGTTTCTTCTCTGTTTTGACCAGAAGCAGAGAAAGACTACTGCAGAAGGTTAAAGGCGACTGCACAGCAGGGTCGGGCAATACGACAGTATGTATTATCGTAATAATGATGACACAGTAAGCTTTTCTGAGTATAATCTAACATGCCATTACTTAATGTCACACCTTCGGCCGTCTCTGACGGAGGACTTGGCGAGGTACTGTTCACATGCAATCACTGAGCGTTCTACTTGGGTTCTGTTTGACTCACCCGTGCGTCGACCCGTTGTCACGCAGTTTCCGATCTAGATTATCTCCGCCTGGACTCCGACTACGATTTGTGTTTTGCCCTTTTTGGATTTATCTGACTTGTTGTCTATTAAACCCTCTTATCTTCTTATCCGCAAGCGCCTGGTACTCCGTCGCCGTGTCACACTTAAACACTTTCTAACTGCACAACTGATTACAAAGACAGTATAATGAGCCCCATCTTGTCTGTTACAACTTATCAAATCATCAGAAAAAAAAAAATGTATCTTGTAACATACCGTGTACCGTAACCCCATCTGGCAGTACTGTGATTTTATTATCTCCTAGTTCTACAGTACAATCAATAAGAAGCATCGCACTGCACCACCAAAAGATCCCTTTATGGTGCCAGGTAGCAGATAGTACACAGCTCAGTTATAGCACATAGGAAGCAATGCAGAAAACTAGCAACAAACAAGCAGCTCAAATTTATTTTACACTTGTAGTGCATTCAGTGGAATAAAACTTACATCATTTAGGGAAATTATCAAGTTTTGTATCATCTGGCTAATTTAGACTCGTTTTTTTGGGAGCTGTCTGTTTTACCTTAAAGACTTTAGACTGACACCTTTCTTTAAGTATATTTTAAGCCATGTTATCTGTAACGGTATCGGTAATCTGGTTAAGGCTCCATTTCTTCTCGTCAGATCTGCAGAATAACCGTCACCATGCAAACTGCAAACTACTCGCTGTTCACTGAGAACATGAATTTTGATCAATTCCTTTTTACCTGAGTGACACTGACAGCTATTTATGAGCCTCCAATGCATTGCAAGGATAATCAGTAATGGAGTATAGACAAAAGTAAATGATCAGTAAACATTATTCCAGGGCCTGGGGTCACAAAACACTTGTCGTAAACATGAGACTGATTCAACAAGAGACTCTCCTCACCTCTTCAGGCACAGCACAAGAACACAAACACACACCAGCACTCAAAAGGCTCACCTGATAGGGCTGGTACGCTCCATCGTCGGTCAAGAAGTCCAGCTGTCTGTCAGAGAAAAACTCCACGGCCGTGATAGAGCCCAGCACACTCTTCCCGACCAGAGGCTTGAACGTCTGCAGAGAAAGAACACGTACCGTTAGACTACACGCATTGCAGAGCCGACAAAGAGTGGCAGCCTAGGCTAAGCGCTTCAAAGGCAGCACCAATGACTTTGATGTGTCTTTTTTCTGTCATCCTGCACCCTCCAAACCCGAGGCTGCTGATGAGCTAGCTCTGATGTCATCCTCCAGCAGTCCGGCCGCTGGGCCAACACTCACCACCAACAAATACACAGTCATGTGCCTTTCAGGCTGGGGCAGCGTATGTGACTGAGTGAGTAGCTTTTACATTTACAGCATATAGAGCTGGCTGATATGGAGGACTAATGACTGCAATAAAAGATTCTAGCAAAATTCAACATTTAACAGAAAATGAACACACTGTTAATTACTATGGCAGCTTTCACACAAGCAACAAATAATCCTAATACAGTAAGCAACTGGAGTGTTTCTTCCCTTTAATACCACACTGAGGCAATGTTTACAGGTCAGCTGATGCTGTTGTACATCATCAGCCAACCAGGGCTGGGCGACATGTTAAAAACATCTTATCACGAGACTTAAAGATGTTTTCATGTGACTCTATATGCATCACAACGTGCAGAGAAAGCAGTAGTAGTGCTACACTAACTACCATAAACTATAACTTCAGGACTATGACTGTAGGACCTCTACTGAACATTTCACACACTGCACTGCACTCAATCTAAGAAAACAGGAATAATTGGTTTCTTTTTAATTAAACATGCAGTCGGTCAGTGTTCTTCAAGTATTCCACAGTGATCTCCACATAAAGTCTAGAGAAACCCATCAAAGTTTACTGTCCACCTCCATCACCCTTCTTGGGTGTTACATTCTTTTGACATTTTGCTTCATCTTTCACTTCTATTCTCATCGTCACCCGTTATTAATCCACGTGGTCCGATTCCAACAGGCTACCCAGTGATAAGAGCTAACCGAAGTCCAATTGTGCTCTGCAACAAAGACACAGTGTTATTTATGCAAAACACAACAAGCTGCTAAACATCAAATTGCTAATAGCACCTCCTTAAGGAGAATCTTCAGCCTGCTAAATGCGAGTGAGTGATCTTTAAGCCGGGCAAAGGCCTTATGGCAACATTCCTGGACTGTGATTTCTACTTATACAAGAATCCTCTCTTTGAATGGGGAGACTTGACTCCACAAAAAAAAACACCCAGTTAATTGCATTTGCCTCAGATAAACGTAAAAAATGGATAGTCCTGTCTTCTGTATGTACACACCTCCACAAAGAGGGTGGATTTTTCAAGGCTTGGGGCTTTACCACAAAGCCAACAGGCCACGGAGATTATTACAAGCTTTCCCATTAGTTTTCCAACCAGTGAACTGCCTCCTCCTCCTTTATAATGTATGGGAGCCAGGACCACGCAGAGTTTGGCATCTAAAAAGGCCAGTTTCACTTGGACATTCACAGAAAGACTGTTTTATCTGAGTTTTACATTTTGCAGTAACTATCAACAATATTGTATTTTAAAATAGCAAATTAAATGTCAGTATCCATGGAAAAACTATTATTGTCCATCTTTACATATGGATTTAACTACATCTCCTCTTAATTCTTCAGAGCTATGAAGACAGGGTCAAGTTTTCCTGTTTCTGTTAAGAAAAAAACTTCAATCTAGCTGATCTGTACAAACCATTCACTCCACACCCATAAAACAATCTCATATCCGAGTTTTGGAGAGCTTAATCATCCTATTCACAGCTAACCACATGGCTATCGGCATGCAGAGAAAGCGGAGTCTACAGTCTAACTGAATCATCCACTCTTCGTTCGGTGACTACAAACATCAGTGGACAGACTGCTGGCCTCACATGACTACGGCTGCCATAATTAGACTTGTGCTCTGATGCATTAGGAGCTTTTCAGGCTTCTGTGCAATTTTCCATTCAATTTGTCCCCCAAGCTCCTTATGAGTGGAGTGAGTAGTGGAGAAGTCATTGTTTGGTAGCCTGGTGAATTAATAGCCTACAGCTGAGATTAGAGACCATTAAAAAGTAGAATGTACTTGACAGAAGCCTCAAACAGAACAAAATAAAAAGTTGTATACAAAATTAAATCTGGACTTTGTGAAAAATTAAAAAGGTATTTCCAACAAAATCTCAACAGATTAACGCTCATTAAAGAGAGTTTGTTTCTTCTCCTCTAAAGTTACCTCTTGACATTAGACACTGGACTTGACTCATTATGCCTGGTCAGCTGGTCAGTCCTTATTCATCAGTTATGTACAATCAAATCTGACTGTAAAATGAGCACATGCAATTTCATCTTTGGCAATTCTGTACGACTGAACTCACATCTTCTAGGAGCGCACGTAAATTTGAGTGTAAATAGTTTAACAACCTGAACAAAAGATAATTAACCAAAACGATTATTAATGTCATCTGTTACACCAACAATAACAAACAAACAACAAAACAACAATAACACAAAACTAGTGACGTCAGCTCACACATTTCAATAATACAGCGTTTTAAATGTATTTTAAGAAACCAACGCACTACACATCCCTCTACAGTTCTAAATAAAACAATAAGATTTTGTTTTTCATGTTTTATTCTTTTTAGTCATCATAACTTGAACACTATAAAATTTGGTCAGTACGGGGAGCAGTGGACTCACTGCTCAACATAAAACTCCACCTACGGACACAGCCAGTGGCTCACAAGCTGCTGAATGCTGCCATTTAATTGGCTCCCCACCAAAACATCTGCATGAATTCAGGCATGCTTCATGTAAATGATGTATATTAGGTACAGGTGGGCTGGCGCTTGATTTCAAGCACTGAAGCTGATTCACCATTAGTGTTTAAATCGGTGCTAAAACCAGTGACTGTGTATGATAAAAGATGTGAATGCTCCACCCAATCCTCTCAAATTAAAGTTACTATTCTACACATTAACTTCACTCATCACTTCATCAAATCCAATGTGCTGACATCCAGATGCAAAATGACCACAACTGTCTCTATCCAATTACTTACTGTCCGCTGTTTTATTTCTGTTTCTATCACTATGTGGGGCTAATATATCTGTAATTTGGCCTGTGCGATTTCTCAGAAATAACTTTCGAGAGCAAAAGCAGACCACAGTCACCAGCTGGAAGCGCATTCAGCTGACCACAGATCAGTGGCTCGGGGACGTGGACCCAAGGCCACTGAGAATACACATATCTCTGGCCAAATGCTGTCAAAGTAGAGGAGGGGTGCTACTGTACAGCTCTTTTAGTTACACGCACATACAAATCCTCGCATCTCCAAAACAGAAGCTTTACAGTAGAAGGAAAAAAACACTTAATTTTCAATGAAAGTTAATGTAACAAGGTTTTATTCTAAGCAATTTTATTGGATCATTTCCGTTTGTCCACTCATCATTACATTTTGATGCAAGGTAAAGGGCATCTGGTACTTTCAAATTATGTAAAAACAAAATGACACATGGCAAAAATGGACATACATGGTTTCGATCCAACAGAGGCAATATAAACATACACACTGTCACACAGCTGGAAACTATCCACCCTGACTCCAGCCACCCATTGTGCTGAGTTCTTCTCTTCAAGCGAGGATCACTGTAAAATCCAATCATGTATCTTTACATGTATATAACATATATATATATATATATATATATATATACATATATATAAGCTAATTCAGGCAAGAGGTGGGTGTAGTTATTCTAATATTCAGATAAATGAACTCATCTTGGTGTTTTTACTTGATTAATGATATTTTAATAAAGTAAAATCTGTGGATTGTCTTGCGGTGCCTAACGGTGTGTCAAGAGAACGTTTAGACAGAGGCAGCTGATGCCACGTCTCACCGCAAGCGAGCAAGTGGAGAAACGCATGGAAAACCTCTAATGAAAGATGCATTGTAAAGTGCCATTCGGGCTCGGACACTGAAGTGGGGTAAGGTCATTTTACCACAGGATGTCTGATATGTTAATGACTACTTAGTATAAATTACATGTGAAATGACAGTGGCTGCGTCAATTACGCACTGCCTTACAGTAGCAAGCAGAAAACCTGTACAAACACTTAACCATCTGTCTCGCTCTTTTAATAAAATAAAATAAAATCTGTCAACAGCATCGTCATTAGCCTGGAAATTTACCCCCAACGACACTGCATGTAATTCAGCCTTTCGCATGTTTTAATGCTCTTAGTCACCACTTGAGGCAGGACAGTACATACTGGCTTGATATGGGCCACAGAGAACACAAGTACATACTTTAAGCGCTTCCATACTTCAGAAAACTGACAGAAACTCATTTTCCACAGCATATGATGCCATTTCTACTGACATGGAAATTCACATGGAAAAATAATATCGGCAAAGTACAGAAGCAAAACAACGTACCCCCACCCCCCACCTCACAACACCTAAACGCCATTCAGGCTGGTTTACTTGTGACACACAACACAAATTTTACTTAAATGTTTAAAACGTGCAGATGTATAAGTGTCAGGGTTAGACAGGACTAGAATCAGCATCTGCGTTCTTTATGGACTGATATTTAAAGATCCGGTATTGGTATGGGAGGGAAAATCGGGACCCGTCCATCCCTAACTATTAGCTCACAATGGGAATTTTGAAATAGTAAAACGATTAAGAGGCATTTACCTACTTCAGACAACTCCAGTGTGTGTTCCGTCAGCAAACACAGACAGCAGGACCAAATCCAGACATGGTCACTGCCACTTTCAGGCTAATATCTGCCCTACAGTACTAACACACTGTACGACTGCTGCCACACAATTTCCCTGGTCTGTCCACACATTCATAGGTGACCGTGATCGCTAATTGAGAGTGTAAGCTTGCTAGTCTCGAGAATAAAACAGGCTCCTGGCGGGCAAGTTAACAGCAACAGGGACCAAGAGAAGGACAAGCAGTAAGTTCACACTGCTAAAATAAGCAGCTCCATAATGCAGGGCTGTGTTTGGCCAGCGGGGGAGGTGGTGGGGGAGAGAGTGGGCGAGAAAGAGAGCGAGCGCTCGGAGCCGCGTTTGGCACATCTCTGATGTACTGACACACTGTAATAAAACTCCCGATTATTGCTTCAGCTTTAATTACACTGTGCCGCTATTCATTAGATACTTGAATAAAAGTCCTGGGGGGAATATTTTTGGTAATGCCACCAAAGGTGAACGACAGCTACGCTGCACATTTCAATTTCAATCTGAAATTAACAGCATGACCGCCGGCAACCTGCTCAATAAAGAAAGTGGCAGTAAGCACAGGCGACAGGGCAAAACATATAATGTCATGTTCACGCATATTACGATATTTAGCCACAGTGAAATTTAACATCGACAAAAATAGTCTGTTTAAGAAGGAGGAGGAGGAGGAAGAGGAGGAAGACTTCAATCACTGGGAAAAGGATTAAACAATGGGTAAAAGTGCTCGTTAGCATGATGTCATAATGACATCCAATCAGCTGCTTATTACTATTCAGTTGATGCTCTTACGCCGGATGTTGTATAGACTCTCTAATTTACCTGCATAGTCTACACAGTTCATCACTGCACAAACACCGGTGCCCTATTTAAATGACGCTACTATAAAACAGCCTTTTTAAAAACTCAACTGCAAAAATAAACTTAAAAGAACCAGTAGGAAAAAAAATCAAACAATATGTAAAAACGTTAAAATAAGATGATGTTATAACGGGCTGACATCCAATCAGCTACTTACTATTCAGTCTACAGTTACTGTGCCCTAATTCTTGTTTTATAGACTCCATAATTGCTATAAGGATGATTCATGCAGATTCAACTGCAGTGCCAAGTTTTTAACAGACTGTGAAACTCTGGGTGCAGTAATCTTTCTCTTAATTCAGCATTCGTTCACTTTTTAAGAGCAAAACAGTAAAAAAGTGGGGAAAAAAGTCTTCAAACAAGATGACATCATAACGGTGTGGCTTCCAATCAGCTACTTGTAGCAGTTTATGCAGTTACTTTCCAGCGGTTGTTGCTGTACATAGACTCTATAATTGGCCTTAGTTGGTCTTTTTTGTTATAAATTCAGTTGTTTGGTGTTCTAGGAGAACTCATGATAACCTACAATATGCTCAGAAAAGCTCATTGTGGTGTAATTTATCACGATAATTAAAAAATAGTCATACGGCCTTCGCCAAGTGTCAGTGTTTCTGGAAAGTCCTACCAAAAGATGAGTACAAGCACGTACTCTGTGGCTTGGGAGTTGAAACAAGGCTGCAGTAACACCATATCTTTTTTTTTTCTAGGGCAGATAAATATAGAAGTCAGCCTGGCATGTGTCTTAAATGAAAAACCAGCATTTCCTCACCGTAATGAAAACACACACAATGTAAACCTCCGGAAAACAGGCTGGGTGCAGCTGCTGGAGGCATGAAGAGAGCAAAGCAGCGAGGGGGAGGGGACAAACTTACAGACTTTAAAGACGCTAAACAATCTAACCTTCTGTTGATGTGATCAGCTGGGGGCACAAGCAGGTGGAGTTGTGGTTTCTCGTTCTTAACAGTGGGTGTGATCACGTCAGCGCTTAGTAGCACTTTCACTAACATCTGCATGACCTCTCCGTGATACCACAGCTCCTCAGCTTCATTGATTACAATGCGACTGCTGGGAGTGGGTCAGATTCAGTAACCGATGGACGGCGTGGCAGTTGTGCAGCATAGGAGAGACGACATCTGACCTCTACAGGATCCAGAAGCTTTGGAAACATGCATCAAACACACAACTGCACACTAAACATGCGCTTCCTCACGCTGGTGTAAATTGGGTCACATCTGCCGCTCATCATTAGGGAGCTAACTTTCCCTCGTAAAGCAGTGACGGGCAGACATGCTATGATTAGCGACCCCTGAGAGCCAGGCCATAAAAATACACCTGAAAAGCACGAGGGACACACGCATACGCCACTGGCCCAAAGACAGGAATTACTTGTCATAATTCTGTTTATTTATTTTATTTTATTTACAGTGCTTAAACGCAGTTGCGGGACGCTCTCGGATTACAATTAATATCTTGTTTATTTATTACTGTCCAAGATCCGTTTATCATTCATTTATTCATCAATAAAACTAACACACTGAGTGACAAACGTATTTGCACCATTAAAAAAAACATTAAAATGTATTTTAGATGCAAACTTTAGATGTTATACTACATGATGTTAATTCTCTGTTTAAAGTTATTTGCCTGTTTTCTGCCTTGTGATCTGATCATCATTTAATTTATTATTATAATCTCATTTTCAATGTTTTATAGCTTTCTAAGACAATTCAGAATCATCTGCAGCGCTGTTCAACATAATGGCAATCTTAAATATTATTTAGTTATTTTTCTGATTGTATAGCTTTGTAGTTTCCCATTAAATATTTGGAACCTGTGAAGTTGTACAGGGCTAGTATATTAAAATCAAACTTTAAAATTAAACATTTTCCTGAAAGAAAACGTGTTTTACATTACAGAAAAAAAATCCAAAAAACGGTAAGAATATATTCTTACATATATATATGTATATGTGTGTGTGTGTGTGTGTGTGTGTGTGTATAAACTGTTTGTAAGCAGCAGAACTTTATGTATAAACAGTATAAAGTGTTTGTAAGCAGCAGAAGAAATACTCTAAAGTTTTACATTTGATGAAAAGTTACGTTTTGATCAGGTTTTTGTAACTTTCACACTGAAGCAAACAAGAAAGTTGAAGGTGCACACTTAAATCTGCCCATATCTAATGTAAATCGAATATTAATCATTTATTATATTAGTATTTTATAATTACATAATTACACTGAAACAATAACTAAGAATTAATACATATTACTGTAGCAACATTTTAATTTGGACAAATTCGACTGACTCATTTATCATAATTTTTTAACTGACTCAGATACTTTGAATTATATGATCAAATAAAAATATTTTCCCCCATAATTCTGTTATTAGGACATTGCTGGCTCTCTGTGTGTGGCTGCGTTGAGCTGCTGGGGGGGGGTAAGAACCCCACGCTGTAAAAACAACGTGTATATTTCCACAAGGACGGCTGTGGAAAGAAAACCAGACAGAACAACTGCAGCTTTTTATATTAAACAATCACACACAAAAAAAAAACACACCACAAGAGGCAGAAGCTGCATTTAAAGACAGCTGTGACAAAGCTCAGACTAAAATCTAAACTGACCTTGTTAGTTCCTGCCCCATCATTTTAAGCACGACTTATCTTACTGTACCGTTTTAAAGTCAACGTTCTAGTTCCCTGTAATCTTTCATCAAGTTTAGTGACGTCTGCTCACATCATGGACCAGTGGGTGCTAGAAATCATTTTGACGGATTATATTACGTTCCACCTCCCACACTGACCCATTATCAAGAGAAAATAATCTGAGTGCATACATGAAGGAAAATGTGTTAGTATTTCTAATTTGAAATGGTTTGGAAATGACAGTGACTATATATTCACACACATTTCTTTTGCTGATGCTAAAAAAGGGGGAGAAGGGACACTGTAGCTTTTTCAGAGAAAGCAGAAAGGCATCTGCTAGCAGACAAAGCATCTCTAAAAATATTGTCCTTGGCGGGCGCTGGGAGGCAGCCTGTAATTCGGCAGTAAATATTTTATAAGGCTGAGTGCACTGGAATGTAAAGAAGAAAGGCTGGCTGGAGCTCATGCATAGCTAAGTGATGTGGCGCAGCCAGTGCTTCCATCACTCTTCGAAGCGTTTCAGCAGGCAGAGGGGAAATGGGAGGCTCATATCTGATGAAGGTCACGGTGGAACATGAGCTATGGTCACACACACACATACGCGCTCACACACACTCACTCACGGGTCACCCCACTGTTAATGAGCTTATAACAGAGACAGATACTGACAGATACCCCAACGAGTCGCATCACTTAAATCAAATATACACTACATGTCCAAAGGTTTGCAGACATCCAGCGTTTCTTCTGAAGTCTGAAGTATTAATAATGCTGCAGCAACAGTCACTACTCTTCTGTGAAGGCTTTACACTAGATGTTGGAAAATTGCTGTGAGGATTTGATTGCATTCAGCCACAAGAACAAGTTCTGCTCCATCAACCCAGAGATGGCAGGTCCAGCGCTCCACGGCCCAGTGCGCGGGCGCTTTAT
The DNA here is from genome assembly GCF_015220715.1 of Pygocentrus nattereri. Classification (NCBI taxonomy): domain Eukaryota; kingdom Metazoa; phylum Chordata; class Actinopteri; order Characiformes; family Serrasalmidae; genus Pygocentrus; species Pygocentrus nattereri. Next base: position 541,572 of record NC_051223.1, on the reverse strand, counting down.
ACCCCTCTAGCTTGACACCTGATATTGGGAATGGTGACTTCAGGCTGATGTGCATCCTACTAACAATGCTTTTCTACGGATTACACAGGGCTGTTCATGCAACTGACAGCCTGTCAGCAACAAGTGCACTTTAAAGAAATTGAGTTCACTAATTATAAGTGGTGTCTAAACACTTCGGGAGTTTTTCCCTGCTCAAAGTACCAGGCAACAGAAAACTAGAACTGTGCTCTTTCATTTTCACCACCAGCAACAAAAATGACCATGATTTCACGTCAGTATAGACAGTAGTGAAGCTAACAACTCAATAAAAGTTCAATATGACCAATAACCATAAAGCTGGTGACAAAAGGCAGACATGAGCGTAACACTAACACCATCCGCATTCTCCATGACAGTCTTTATTCATATTTTCATGTTAGTCAAAAAAATAAAGCTTTGTTTGATTCTGTACATGATTCTGTGTCAACAGATATTTGGGCAAGTGCAGAAAAACTAACATATTTCCTTTCAGTGTCAACGTCCAGCAAGCAAGAGAGTCAACACGCTCTCTTGAGGGGAACAACGCGAAGCTTTGCTTGACTCCTCACATGATTCTGTGGTAATGTAGACATTTTACTGAGTGTGAGCGCAGAGCAGTGCAGTGCACCGTTTCATATCAGCCAACAGCAAGCAAACAAACAAGCAAGCAGGACGGCTACTTAGCTAGTGGTTATTAAAGTTCCAGTTGTCCCTCAAGCAGGTGGGAAATGACTGCGAACTAGAACGGATATGTTTTCGTTGGGATAAGTTCTTGGAAAATTGCCCACCTTGTTGATTTGCTATTACATCTGATTGCAAATGTTTGGGCAGCCCCTGGTCGACTGGCATATGCTATTCATTTTCTAGCTATGAATATGTAAATATCTACAGAGAACACACGTCTGCACAACTACTGTTTATTTACTGAATTTAACATATTGGGAAAAAGTGAAAAAAACAATCAAAATGTGACCTGTACGAAAAATTGCAGACAAATGGCACCTTAAGTCTGTTCACTTAGAAAACCAACTAAACATGCCATGTGACATAAAACTGCATAACAGCTATTACGATTATACGTGTTAGTATTATTAGCAGCAGTAGCAGCAGTCGTAGTGCTGCTGATGTCACTGCCTGTTGTCATTGTTTGGTAATAGTTTTTCTTTTTCTCCCTCATGATTCTTGTCACGAACAATCTCCTCCAGACAGGTTACACGTTTTTCATTATGTAAAGCATCAACAATAGAGCACTTCATGAGAGACAGGGAGAAAACAGCTTCCCTGTTGCAGTTGAATGAAAAATAGTTCCCCCTCAGCTTGTGGAGGTATTCAGGTCACTCCTGTACACACTCAGCATCACCCGGTCTCCTGTTGTCTTACACGACAAAACTCCGCACATAATGAGGGAGATGGTCTCAAATGCTATCTGGGTCAATCACATTCAGGCCCACTGTGCGGGATTAAAAGTAACTGTCTGGTCATGAAAAACAAACCAGAACTCTTTTAGATTTGTAACCCCAAATCCAGGAAGACAAGATGTGTTTCCTAAATGTC
>NC_051223.1:490000-535000 GCF_015220715.1 Pygocentrus nattereri | reverse complement strand
CAGCCCCCCTCCACATACACACAGGGGGGATAAATCAAGATGGCTCTCCGCCTGCTGCCTGGTATTACACAACACGCCTGCTGACGTAGGCCAGCCCACGAAGAAGAAGAAGAAGAAGGTTAAAATAAAACTCTGCCGGTGCTTTAGCACGGCTAATGGAGGCGAAAACCTCCAGCAGCAGACGTCCTCGAGGCGAAAACATCCTGCGAGAAAGGAGAGCACGTGTCCTAACGGTTCCCAAAACACTGCTCCCGAAAGCAAAAAAGGGCGTGCACGCAGACACAGCCCGGAATTAACCCTTCAAAAACTAACTTTAGCCCTAACCTTCACAAAGCACGCCATTCCATACGGACCGCTAGCACATCTATATGAACAGAGTGATTCTTTTACCTCTCTGCTGATTCGCTGGTCTTGAAAATCCCAAAAAAAAAGAACGTCCAGAGCTGTTAGGGTTCACAGCAGAGCCCTCGTTTGTAGAGAAGTAGATGGTGAAGGAATGCGAGCAATCTCTTCAGAAAAGCTTCTTCAAAAGAAGAAGCGATGAGCTCAGAGAGAACAGCATGTTCGCTCCCGCGCCGGCCGCATGGCCGACATTTTAAGTGGCTGACCAGGGAAAAGAGGGGGGGGACAGAGAGAGAGAGAAAAGAGGCAACTGCCGCAGAGCTGAGAGAAAACAGGGCAAGGAGGAGGACGAGTGGAAGGAGAAGCAAAGCCACTCTCTCTCTCTCTCTCCCCCCTCTTCGCTCGCTCGCTCACTCGTCTCTAACTCTCTCCCACACAACACCCTCCCTCTCACTCTTTCTCTCTCTCTCTCTCACACTGTGTCCGAGAGTTCCGGAGGCTCGGACTGGATCTGGGTCAGAGCCGCCCGCTTCCTCCTGCTTACACAAGCACTCGACTGTTCTGCTTGCGCACACACATGTATGCGCACTGCAGCCAACAGGAAGCTCTTCAGACCCACATACAGGAAAAAAAAGAAAGAAAAAGCGAGAGAGCACAGGCCCTCCTTTTCTTCTCTTCTCTTTTTTTGGCCTCCTCCCCCTCCTTCTGCTTCTCTCTCTCCTTCTCTCTCTCTGTATCTCTCTCTCCCTCTCCCTCTCTTTCAGCTGTCGAGCTTTTTTCAGATGCTTATTTGTGGGAGCGCAGTGCTGCGGAGTGTCGAGCAAGACTGAGTGAGTGAGTGAGTGAGTGTGTGTGGGTGTGTGTGTGTGGGTGGGTGTGTGTGTGTGTAAGAGGAAAAGGGGAGCAGCACTGAGGGGTGTGTGTGTGTGTGTGTGTGTGTGTGTGTGTGTGTGTGTGTGTGTGTGTGTGTGTGTGTGTGTGGCAGGAAAAGGGCGGTGGTGTGTACAGTGTAACTAATCTCATCACAGGTAGCTGAACAGCCGCTTCCAGAATGACTCACAACAGTGATACGAGGTTTAGTGCGCAAACACGCAGTAAATTAAAGAGTGTCCAGAAAGAACACAGGACATGATGTCTGGACAGTGCTGTCTCCAGACTGTAATAGCTGCACACAAACCCTCTGACCACTGCTTAACTACAGGACACAATAATCCATATAAAACAAAAAAAAAGAAAATATGTCCTGTGTTGTTCATTACCATCACGCAGCTAATACTGGTCTCCAGTTTTCTTTTAAATGAACCGAATAAAAACTTCTTATTCTAATTCTTGGCTTAATTTGTTTTTGCATTATTGCATAATATAGCAAATAACAACTGACATACTACAAAATAAATACATTCATAGTAAGGAGTATTAAAATATTACTCCTATTCAATCTGGCAACCCTAATCTGACTCGGAGTACTGAATGGTGCAGGACAGTGCTGTTTTAACCAAAACTTCCTGGTGAACTCCTGTCAGTCATCAAGGGAGCCATTAAGGTTTTTAAGTGGCTCAAAACTGCTTTATTCCAGAGTTCAAAGAGTTTTCTGGATGATTCTGGATAGTTTCGACAGCTCAGGACAGCCAGCTAGCTGCCATGCTCTTCTTTATCTCTCAGTGATAACTACCTAGTTAGGAAGCTGGAGAAGTAGAATTTACTTGGACCACACCTGGAGTTAAAACCGATGCTGCCCCCTGGAGTTGTGGAGTCTCTGAAGCTGTGCCAAAATACAAGGAGCCTGCACTGAAACCAGTGTGTGGAGATGACCACTGAGCGCTGCTGATAAGAAGCTAGTATTGCCATTTTAAATGAATATGACGCACAGCACCGCTCAGCACAGCAGAACGCAGTACGAGACACAGCACCGCTCAGCACAGCAGAACGCAGTACGAGACACAGCACCGCTCAGCACAGCAGAACGCAGTACGAGACACAGCACCGCTCAGCACAGCAGAACGCAGTACGAGACACAGCACCGCTCAGCACAGCAGAACGCAGTACGAGACACAGCACCGCTCAGCACAGCAGAACGCAGTACGAGACACAGCACCGCTCAGCACAGCAGAACACAGTACGAGATACAGCACCGCTCAGCACAGCAGAACACAGTACGAGACACAGCACCGCTCAGCACAGCAGAACGCAGTACGAGACACAGCACCGCTCAGCACAGCAGAACGCAGTACGAGACACAGCACCAACTCAGCACAGCAGAACGCAGTACGAGACACAGCACCGCTCAGCACAGCAGAACACAGTACGAGATACAGCACCGACTCAGCACAGCAGAACGCAGTACGAGACACAGCACCGACTCAGCACAGCAGAACGCAGTACGAGACACAGCACCGCTCAGCACAGCAGAACGCAGTACGAGACACAGCACCGCTCAGCACAGCAGAACACAGTACGAGACACAGCACCGACTCAGCACAGCAGAACGCAGTACGAGACACAGCACCGCTCAGCACAGCAGAACGCAGTACGAGATACAGCACCGACTCAGCACAGCAGAACGCAGTACGAGACACAGCACCGCTCAGCACAGCAGAACGCAGTACGAGACACAGCACCGCTCAGCACAGCAGAACACAGTACGAGACACAGCACCGCTCAGCACAGCAGAACACAGTACGAGACACAGCACCGACTCAGCACAGCAGAACGCAGTACGAGACACAGCACCGCTCAGCACAGCAGAACGCAGTACGAGATACAGCACCGACTCAGCACAGCAGAACGCAGTACGAGACACAGCACCGACTCAGCACAGCAGAACGCAGTACGAGACACAGCACCGACTCAGCACAGCAGAACACAGTACGAGACACAGCACCGACTCAGCACAGCAGAACGCAGTACGAGACACAGCACCAACTCAGCACAGCAGAACACAGTACGAGACACAGCACCGCTCAGCACAGCAGAACGCAGTACGAGACACAGCACCGCTCAGCACAGCAGAACGCAGTACGAGACACAGCACCGCTCAGCACAGCAGAACGCAGTACGAGACACAGCACCAACTCAGCACAGCAGAACACAGTATGAGACACAGCACCGCTCAGCACAGCAGAACGCAGTACGAGACACAGCACCGCTCAGCACAGCAGAACACAGTACGAGACACAGCACCGACTCAGCACAGCAGAACGCAGTACGAGACACAGCACCGCTCAGCACAGCAGAACGCAGTACGAGACACAGCACCGCTCAGCACAGCAGAACGCAGTACGAGACACAGCACCGCTCAGCACAGCAGAACGCAGTACGAGACACAGCACCGCTCAGCACAGCAGAACACAGTACGAGACACAGCACCGACTCAGCACAGCAGAACGCAGTACGAGACACAGCACCGCTCAGCACAGCAGAACGCAGTACGAGATACAGCACCGACTCAGCACAGCAGAACGCAGTACGAGACACAGCACCGACTCAGCACAGCAGAACGCAGTACGAGACACAGCACCGACTCAGCACAGCAGAACGCAGTACGAGACACAGCACCGACTCAGCACAGCAGAACGCAGTACGAGACACAGCACCAACTCAGCACAGCAGAACACAGTACGAGACACAGCACCGCTCAGCACAGCAGAACGCAGTACGAGACACAGCACCGCTCAGCACAGCAGAACGCAGTACGAGACACAGCACCGCTCAGCACAGCAGAACGCAGTACGAGACACAGCACCAACTCAGCACAGCAGAACACAGTATGAGACACAGCACCGCTCAGCACAGCAGAACGCAGTACGAGACACAGCACCGCTCAGCACAGCAGAACACAGTACGAGACACAGCACCGACTCAGCACAGCAGAACGCAGTACGAGACACAGCACCGCTCAGCACAGCAGAACGCAGTACGAGACACAGCACCGCTCAGCACAGCAGAACGCAGTACGAGACACAGCACCGCTCAGCACAGCAGAACACAGTACGAGATACAGCACCGACTCAGCACAGCAGAACGCAGTACGAGACACAGCACCGCTCAGCACAGCAGAACGCAGTACGAGACACAGCACCGCTCAGCACAGCAGAACGCAGTACGAGACACAGCACCAACTCAGCACAGCAGAACGCAGTACGAGACACAGTACCGACTCAGCACAGCAGAACACAGTACGAGACACAGCACCGACTCAGCACAGCAGAACGCAGTACGAGACACAGCACCAACTCAGCACAGCAGAACGCAGTACGAGACACAGTACCAACTCAGCACAGCAGAACACAGTACGAGACACAGCACCGACTCAGCACAGCAGAACGCAGTGCACAGTAAAGCACAGACTCAGCAAAGTGGGAAAGCATGAAACATTTCACAGCAGAACTCTGACTCAGATAATAAATTACCAAGTAAACACAGCAGCACAGATAAACACATACAGACAGGAAATTGGTCTGTATGAGGATGAACACTTTCTCTCACTCTATCTTATACACATATATTCTTCTCTCCATCTCTCAGTCTTCTCTCTCCTTCCTTCATCCATCTTTCTCTTTCACTCATTCCCTCTCTCTAACCTTTGTCTATCCTACACCTGTCGTCCTCTTTCTCTTTCCATCACTTGCTCTCCATCTCTTCTCTTTCTCCCCATCCTTCATTCTTCCCTTCTTTTCTCACTCGTTCCCTCTCCCTTTTTCTCTTTGCCTTCATTCTTTTTACTCTTTACTTTCTCTTTCTCAATGCCTCCCCTTCCTTTTCCCCCCCATCTTCTTCCTTCTTTCTCTTTTTCTACAGCCCTCATTTCTCTCCCTCTCTCCCTCTCTCCCTCTCTGTAACAGTACACTGCTGGAGCGCAGTCAGTCTGTGCTGCAGCGTGTTCTTGGCAGCGGGGCTGTCATGCTCAGAGAAAAGCCCAGAGAGTGCTCTGCCATGATCAAAGGCCGTTTTCACTCTTAGAAACGTCAGAGCACCCGATCCCTGAAGGAGCCCCAAATCACAACCACGCGCTCAATTTTTCAATGCGCACACACCCTCATTAAAACCACAGCAGAGCCAAACTTTCCGCTTTCAAACACCAACCAAGCTGAATTACCCCCTCTGACACAGACGCTGCTTTAAGTCCTAGCAGAAACCTTTAGAAGCCTCTGCCTGCACACATGCGGTCTGGCTGCTGCTTCTGTGGGTCTGATTAATGCAGCAATATGATGAAACAATATCATCATCATGGCAAATTAAAATAGTAGATAGAATGTAGGAGTGAGCAATATCACAAAGTTATTGTTACCTTACGTACATCATGACACACGACCTCAGTACGATGCTTCTACAATCATAATTGGCTCATTTTCACCAAGCTTCATCATGCAAGAACATTAAAACTCATGATGTTTACTGTCAGAACATTTTCAGAGGAAACAATGCGAGGAAACACTTTCACAACAGACGCAACAAAAAAGCAATCTTACCAAGAGGGAATGCAGAACTAACCAACGTAGTAGACTGTGCACATATAATGCACTCTTTCTAGAAATTAACTCCGTTATTATAGGCAGTCTTTCATAACTCTGGTTGTCTGTTTCTGCCGAGTGTCCAATTCGGGTTTGATGCTGAATCACAAGTTCTAACTTTAAATCCTTCTTGAAATCTTTTGAACGCACAAATGTTTCTTAGTATTCTCAATGTTTCTTGCTATGCTGTCAGATAATTTAGCTTTTTTCACAAATCTTTTTTTCAAAAAAAATATTTGCCAATATAATGAGATAATTTCACTTAATACGATTTATTTAAAATGGTTAAATAAGATCTAGAAATAAGTTAAATAATCTTAGAATATTCCTACAACCATCCCAAAATGGGAAATATTGACATATTTACCGGATTTAAGATAATTTCACTTGCCAAGATCAATTTTTGCAGTGTATAATATTACATCTGCCACACCTGGGTGAATGTGCTAAGGGTCGTTATGGATTCAGTCTGAGCTTTCATTGGTGAAGTGCAGACGTATGGCAGCCACTCCCCTGACAAGGTCGCCGAGGACTGACGTGACCGGAGATGAAAAATGAGGTACCACAGCGCAGCGAACCAGCTACAAATTAAAACAGAGCGCCACACCATAACTCCCTCTAGGCAATTCACAAAGTCCATACAACGTTAGATTCTACATTATTCGGTTTTTAATACACTCCCACCAGAGATGTACAATATACTGTTTGATAATTATTATCGCAACTTCAGTGTTAATAATAATGGTACTGCAGGAATAAGCAGTAATCACATGAGCCTCTAACCAACCACTGAGCGTTTTATTGTATGCTGTGAACATCCTGACCAACACACAAATGTCCTTTTGGTGTTTTGATCAGGACATTCAAATGATACAACAAACAATTTGGGTAAAATACAATGCGGTCCTTAACTGAGCCACAACAAAGCTCCACTATACCGTGTTATGTACTTTATTGATCCTAGGTAATTCTGCCATTTTGCTGCATAACTATGCCCAGTCTGGGAGCAGCCCAGCTGTGCCTGGTCCAAGGGCTCAACTAGGCCCAGCCAGTCTCGGATTGAACCATCTCCTCCCATTGCTAGCTCACCTGTCCTGTTTTCAGTATATTGTAAGGTAACGTACATGGCAATCATTATATTTAGCAATACAATGAAAATGTGACATGCAGCCCTATAAAGAAAACAGAACCACTGCCTTAATTCGACCCTTTAACTCACTACTTCAATTGCTAACAACGAGCTTTTATCACCATTTATACTGGTACATATCTGACTTTACTTAAAAGACCAGTCCATCCACTCAAAATAATCTTAACACAGAGATTAGTGCGTTCTACCGCCGTCAAAGTAAGAAACAGGAGTGAGTGATACTGATAGGAAACAAAGAAGACAGAGTATCAAAGAGTTTGCAGGGTTTTTTTAACCAATTTGCTACTTTACAAACGTTCTCACACATCCCCTGTAGCTGATCTTAAACAGTCCAAGCTGTACAGTCATTTCGGCTTTGACCTGCCAAACACGCAACAACTGCCAAAACAGCCCAGTGCAAGCATGCAATGCTCATAATGAGACGGGACAAAACAAAGGCATCAGCTGTTGGTAATGAAGAAAGCCATAGGGTGAAATGTTTTAAACAGATAAGAAACATTTCCACTTTCATTTATTACCGGCTTTCTCGGTTTGTGAAAGCATCAGAACGTTAGCTAATCTATGACTTTCCACATTCCTTGTTTAAACGCAGCTTCTGAGTGCAGGTAAGTGATTGGGTAAGTGGATAAGTAACCAGACTGAGCGCACTGAGCACTGAGGCTGCGCTGTGTTTGTAACACCAAAGAAAAACACAGGTTAAAATCGGTGCTGACAGAACTGTGCTGTCCTTCACAGTCCTCAAACTGCATGTAGATCCCTAAAATATCTTGTTTAACAAAACAGGCAGGAACACAGAAGTTACACTACTCCTTTCTTTATTGAGGCAATGAGTCAAGACATCAGGAAAACAAAGAAACAGGACAAATCCAATGAAGGAAAAAAGGCCTAAACAGTATCTGGTGTTTGGTCACAAATATAAAAACACAAATAAATGAATGAATAAAGGGACCAATTTGGATTATGTTTTCCTTTTTCCTAACTCCTCCCCTTCTTTTCCCTTTTTCTCTTCCCCCCTCCCACACACCCTTCCACTCCCTCTCTACCCTCCCTCCATAAAGTTTTCCCCTTACCCTTACCCCTAGTGCCACCCACCTAATTATACTACTCTTTTAAATGTGTATACAGACAATATGCAGACATGGGACTCAGGTTAGTACTGTGTGTAAACAGGGCCTACATGTTCGTCCCATAGGTAGCAGATTAAGAATCCAGCCTACGCTAGTTCAAAGGGTTTCTTGCTATAGCCATCAGTCTGCATGCAGGCATTTGCCACGCTCTGAAGAAACTTTAGACTACCTCAACTTCAAACTCTTACGTCAGCTCTTAATAATAGAAACGGTGATCATGACTGTGCTGGTCGAAAGTTCTTTCAAGTTGCTGGTAAGGGAACCACAGGAAATTTACCACTGTCAACTTTCAATGACAGCAGTTTTTGTTTGAGGGAAACAAAATGCACCACCTGCAGAAAACAAACAAGAACAGCATACATTCCTATACTGAAAAGATGTGACAAAAAGGAGGTCAATCATGCAAAGTAAGCTCAACTGAATAGCCCTGAACCAAGATACATGCATTGAAAGAGGAATTCCACAGATGCACAATGCAATAACTAAGATGTAAACGAAGTTATTTCAGAGCTGTTTGATGTGAAAAGCTTTGTTCCCAGTCAGAGCTGTTCACGGCAGTAGTGACAGGAATCAGACCTTCAAAGCAAACTTCAAATCCATTCTTGGTGGAAGGGAACATGTAAGACATTATAAGACAGAACAGGCAGAATTGTATCATTTCCATTGCCAAAAAGTTTTCCTACAAATAACCCTTTCACTTCCAACCCCTCTGAAGACTTTGCTTGTATCTCAATGATGAATTAAATAACCTCATTAGCTCCTAAATGCCAACCGCTTGCTTCACACACACAGATGTTCCACCTTACGCAGCTTCTGTCCTGCTAACTTTGCATGACAACTTTGCATATTCAAATCACTACAGTTCCACCACAGTTCCACGATGGTAACAGATGCACCACACTGTGATTACTGTCAGGACACAAAACACTGCCCACTCAAGCCTCGAGAAGGAACTTCAAAGCTTTCGTGCTGCTGTGGATACAGAATTCTAGTCAGCTGGCTTTGCTGATATCCTGATCAATACTGCAGTGTAATGTTTATCTGGTAGAAGTGGTGGGAGAGTGACTGGTGAGGATTAAAGCAGAGTGAGTGGCAGCAGTGAATGGCCCAGGAATATCCCCCTCTGGCTGTAGAGGTGCAGAGCCTGCTAATCTGTCTGCCAGCTGCTCGCTACACTACATACTCAACCTGTCCTGAGATGTCACCCAGCAAATCTCCGCAGGGCTGGGCAGTGGGTAATTGAATAAAGCTGCCCTCCATGCTGATCACACCATTTCTCTCTCTGTCTCTCTCTGTCTCTCTCTGTCTCTCTCTGTCTCTCTCTGTCTCTCTCTGTCTCTCTCTGTCTCTCTCTGTCTCTCTCTCTGTCTCTCTCTCTGTCTCTCTCTCTGTCTTTCTCTGTGTCTTTCTCTGTGTCTTTCTCTCCGTCTCTCTCCGCAGTTGTTAAAGTGTACTTGCGCAAACAATGCCCTAGTTAAGACGTAGTTTGCATATGCACCCAATTAAATAAAGGGATGTTATGCCCTGCATACCCTGAATATAAGGTGAACATGCAAAAATCTAATAAAGCAGAATAATATTCAGTGGACCATGTCATGGGTCTCACAACAGCAGCAAGAGCTCTTTCTCATGATGAGCTCAGTAGTAGTTCAGCGATACTCGATGCTTATTTGAGCTTAGGTTGTGGCTGAATGATGATTTGTTTTTATATCTATCACAGTTTGAGCTGCAGTTATATCTACAGCCTACATTGTCTTAAGTGGGGAATTGAAGACTAGTAACACAGAGCTCATGAACCGTCTGTCCAATAGTCTGACCAGTCTAAAAAACCCAAACACCTTCGTCCTGTGTACATGACAACGCAACTCTGTCTCTCTCTCTCTCTCTCTGTCTCTCTCTCTGTCTCTCTCTCTGTCTCTCTCTCTGTCTCTCTCTCTGTGTCTTTCTCTGTGTCTTTCTCTCCGTCTCTCCCTCTCTCTCTCTGTCTCTCTCTCTCTCTCTCTCTCTCACTCTCATTTGACTATAGTGTAGGGTGGTTATCCAGGTGGGGATTGGACCCCAGTCTACATCGTAGAAGGCAGAGGTGTGACCCACTACACTATCCAACCACTATTTCTGTCAGATATGCGTCTACATTACAAAATCTAAATTAAATAAATAAATAAATAAATAGATGCACGACAGATTGCCAGTTAACATTTTACTGGGTTGTTAATCACCTTTTTCCAAATTAAATGCACACATCTATCAGAACACTACTACTGCGACTACCAGCAACAATAAAAATTTTAAAAATCTGATAAAACAATAAAATAGTCTTAAAGTCTGTGTTCTTCATGTCTGACATGCTTTGTCCACTGCGTCCACTTCCACGAAAGCTGGTTTTGTAAGCTCCTTAGCTTGATCTAAATTAGCAGAGTCCAAGACTGTTATTAGTATAATAACAGACTCTAAAGTGCTTTCTACACAGAGATGCCCTCATTAAATGTGTACGTTTTGCTACAGCTACACAGCTGATGTGTAAAGCCAAGCAAATTCACCAACTTCTCTTAAGAATCTGAGGGAAAAGCACTCATTCTCTGGCTGCTAGCATACAGGCTTATTCGCTGTCATTTAAACTGTGATTTGTTAAGGCCCAACTTTGCCAAGAACACATACATTACTTCATGCTTTCAGTGCGCCAGACACCCAGATAATTGTGGTTGCGTTGTCATGTACACAGGACGAAGGTGTTTGGGTTTTTTAGACTGGTCAGACTATTGGACAGACGGTTCATGAGCTCTGTGTTACTAGTCTTCAATTCCCCACTTAAGACAATGTAGGCTGTAGATATAACTGCAGCTCAAACTGTGATAGATATAAAAACAAATCATCATTCAGCCACAACCTAAGCTCAAATAAGCATCGAGTACCGCTGAACTACTACTGAGCTCATCATGAGAAAGAGCTCTTGCTGCTGTTGTGAGACCCATGACATGGTCCACTGAATATTATTCTGCTTTATTAGATTTTTGCATGTTCACCTTATATTCAGGGTATGCAGGACATAACATCCCTTTATTTAATTGGGTGCATATGCAAACTACGTCTTAACTAGGGCATTGTTTGCGCAAGTACACTTTAACAACTGCCAGCCAGTTAGACAGTCAATGATGGACAGTGACTTGTTGGTCAGCACACTGGGTGGGGTCAAGCAAAAATCAATCATTTTCCTAGTACAAATAAACTTTGGAAACTTGGAAGTTTTCCACTTGGAAATGTGTTTGGCTTTAAAAAAAGTAATAAATGAAAAGATTTATTGAAATATTACATACCATAAAAGATTTATTGAATGTCAACAACCTTAAAGTCAGTAACCTTGCTCTAGGCCATATCCATCCAGTGCTTACTCCTGTTACACCTGGTGCACAAAGTTAATAAACATTTGAAATGTAAAATCTACAGCGCTTTTTTGCATACTGCAGCCTTCTGCATTATCAGTACCGTGAAGGCCGACACTGTGATAAAGATAAAAATATAATATTGCGCAGCCCCAGAATTTGAATACGCACACACATGCGTAATGTCAGGACTCTGATTTCCATGGCTGAAGGCTGAAGTAAAGGAGGAGGGGTGAGGGAGCAGATCCTGTCCCCCACTCACCAGGGCCTGTCCCAGCCAGCTGACCCCAAAATCCCTTCTCAGAGCCCTGAGCTAACACCCTGTTCTCCATCTGCCACTCACACACACGTCTGGACTGCCTGCAATGAGAGGCAGTCCGACCAGCACGGCAAAACCCTAAGACTGTGTGCAGTAATGTCAGCTTACTGACCCAACACAATAAAACACAGGCCTGGAGAGAAGAGGAAAAAAAGAAGAGAGGTAAGCAGATATACATCAACACCCTAACCGGTGACAAAGGATCTGGTTCTCAGAGTTACTGCACACAGTGCACATGTAAAGACAAACCTCTTGATTTGCTGCACTAACATGCAGGCAGGTACACCAAACACACACACACACACACACACACACACACACACACACACACACACACACACACACACACAGAGGAGGTGTACAGGAGACTCAGGATCAGCTTTACTCATTTCCATCTGCAAGCTCTCTCTTTCCTCCTCTTCTTTCTCCCTCACTCAGTCACTGTCTCACTCCTGCCCTCATTTCTGCAAACTCCACCATTCCTTCTCATAGACAAAGTGAGAGAGAGAGAGAGAGAGAGAGAGAGAGAGAGAGAGAGAGAGTGTAGTGTTTGTTGTCTACTGGGGAGAGAAAAATGGTAGAAGGGCTGAGTGTCTGAGCAGTGGGGGAAGCGCTGGCTTATTTGTTTATTAATTCGCTCACTCGTTCGTCAGAGATGGGAACATGCTGACGTTGGTCTGACTGCATGAGCCAGTCTGTGCCATTAGACAACTAGAGATAGACAGGAGCGCCTTTGTTCTGTTTCTGTTTCTCTCTCCCCTCTTTCTCGCTGCGTTTCTCTCCCCTCTCCCTTTCCGAGCCAGGCAGCACTGCAGCTTTCCACACCAGTCATTTTGACCTTCAGCGCACACACAGGGTCACCACAGACAAATTATAACGTCAAAGCATTAGATTCACTGTTGGCTGGGAAAAAAGAAGGGAAAAGACAGACTACACAGTAAACCCTGAGCGCATGATATGGCTTACAGCGTACGAGACCTTGGTCCAGGATATACATATATACATACATATACACATACATATATATATATATATATATATATATATAACTCTAGAAACACACTTATCCAATGCATGATCTAATATTTATCACATAGTCATCTGTTGATGCTGATACATAAGATTCATCATTCCAGAGAAATAATATAATTTCTTACATCATCTGATATTTTTTTAGAGCAATCATCTGCCAACTCTGATATGATTCTGACATCAGCATGCCTCCCTACTAATTACTCTACAGTGCCAGTTTGAAGTGCTTATCTCAATATTTTTTCATAGATGAATTACTATTCTCATCAAACCTGGTACCTTTATACAATGGTAACTGAGAGGATGCATCTTTGGAGCAACACTGATGTAATTAACCAAAAGATTATGCTCACACATCAATACATATTTCTTTGCATCAATATTGGATATATAAAGTGACCTCATGTCCTTGTTGGCCCATTTATTTTATTTCATAAACTCTTGAGTTGAGCTTTAATCAATCTTTTGCATACATAATTCTTAGGTCCACACTAAATTAACTTTCATCAGACTCTGCATCTGTTTGCAGTCACTTGTAACCACCATGATAGCTCTGATATTCGGCACAGCCATGCCACATTATACACACACACACACACACACACACACACACACACAACACACACAGATCTGATTTTAAGTGCCAAATATGTTCACTTAGTACTCGGTATTCATTTAGATTATTCATGAGATTATTTTTGTAAAGCAGAAGAAAGTCAAAGCTCATCAGCCTGCAAAATGTGAGTGAGTGAGTGAGTGAGTTGAAAGTCAGGTTGAGGTGCTTTTGTATCTAAAAAAAAAAAAAAAAAAAGCTGCAACTGTGAATGCACCTTTAAAACTAAGTGAAACTGAACTGCAATGAAAATGCAATAAAAAATCTAAAATATAATAAATCATAAAAACTAATAAACACTTCAAAGCGGTCACTGGTAAACATGCACATGACATGCAGTCTGTGAAGTTGCTGAGAAGACATGTGCACAAATAGCTACCAACAGACACCCTGCTGACAGCTCTATCACTATAGATGGCTTCTAAAACAGGGACAACACACTCACACTTTCACCACACTCGCCACGGAGGAGAGCAATCGCGGAATGCACGTGGGCTTATTAAGCAATGAGAGCTTTATGTCTGAAGTGTTACTTGCATGCTAAGTGCCTGACTGCAATCACACAAAATACAGACACAGAGAAAAGTCCTGAGGCAGGTCTAATAAAGCATGTCTATCTCTGAAGCCATCAGCAGGCCTGTTTTAGAGCTGGGAGGAAACCACTTCAGTTCAGACAGTCGCTCCTTTGTTTCCCTGTCGACGTTTGGAGCTTGTTGCTCTCGGGGAGAGCCCAGATAAAAGGCAGATTGTGGTTAGTCTTTCCTCATGATATCAATTTGTGTGTGTGCTCTTTCAAGTAGGTTGTGTAAATATAGTAGAGTCTCTGGGAGACATGCAGGGCGTCGATCATTTACTGTAAGACGTGCCACTTTGGGGTCGCAAGTGGAAGGGCTAATTTTAGCAGCAACTGCTCCTGAAAATAAAAAGAAGCTAGACAGTTTATATATACACATCAACAGACACCATGCATGTCTGAGCTACTGGCCATGCTAAACCCGCCATGCTTAGTAATGCTCTATATGAAACCTAAACACAGCCTTGACAATTTCTTTCTTGTGTGCACCTAAAATCTGAACAGAATGGATACAACACAACCCACCTGCATAAGGAAGGGGGAAAAAAAAGTTTCCAAAACTGAACTGAAAAAAAAAATGATTAAAAGATAAAAAAAAAGAAAACTGAGAACCCTAACAAGCATGTGAGACATGCAAGATCACCAGAACTGTCAAAAACAGATTAACAGCATTAAATCTTTCAACACTGAGAGACAGGAGAAACCAAACCTCCACTCCTGCTTCACTTCTTCACTGTGAGAAGACAACAACACTGAGTCTGAAGGGATGAGAAGTTGTAAAGAAGCTGTTAGCTGAGACTGAGAAAAATGGACTGACAGAGTAAACCTCTGATCGGGATTATCTGGATTTGGAAAAATATGACTCCAGATTTCTATTAAAAACCGAAAGCTGTATTAAAGGCAAACTGAACCCTGAAAATTTGGATATTATATTTAGTTGTTGTGGTTTTCGGTTCATTTTCGGTTAAACACATTTTCTGCCTTTTCCCTGAGATTAAAAAACGGGCTTGTTTTCAATGGACATTGTAGGTGGAAATTAAAGGGTGGTCTCTGACTTTTGCACAGTACTGTATTCCCTTTTGCAACACACCTTTGATATAGTATTTGTATAGATTTCATACACTATATAGAAAAGTGTCGTACAGTAACTGAGCAAGGTTTGAGTCAGGCGTTAAGGACTGCAGTCTGCATGGTGCGACATCAGCCTTGGAGCTCCAGTTCAGAAAGCAACCTAGCCACCAAACATATCTTGGCTGACTGCCTATTTTTTGGGGTAAGAGGAAAGTTGTGCCAAACTACTCTTTTAAGCCTCAGGACTCCAGAAATCTCCAGTAGTACTACTTAAGGTGGAATAAAAGGGTGTGGATCTGTACCGGTGTGGCTCAGCCAGCCTCCCCAAACAAAGCATGCTGTGACATGTAACAACAATTCTGGTATCGTCAGACTTTACAGAGCACCCGGACTTCTAAGGTTACATATAACCATGCCGGATTTCTCTGAGATCTTGCTGAGGAGAGAAAACCACTTCAAAGCGCAGGGTTTCCAGGCAGGTTCCTGCTGCTGCTGAGAGAACATCCTGAGGGAAAGCCGTCCCTGTGCCCTTCCCTTCCCCTCCCCTTCTCAACAACATCCACACACACTCTCTGCCGTTTATTGCCCATTAATATTATAAAGGACGTTTGCCTATTCTCGCCAGACGGACTTTCAAATCATCAAAAGGACGGTCATCCTCAGTCTGGAGCGCTTGGAACGTGTCAGCAGGACGCACAGAATCGGCCGGGGTGAGGGACGAGGGACGAGGGACGTATACCCGCTGTTCTCCCCTTTAGCTGAGTAGTAAAGGCTGAGCTGGGGCTGTTCTTTATCGCGCTGCGGTCCCTGTCAAACTCATCATCCTCAGCGCTGGAGCTGCACCACCGCCGAAAATGAGGTCACTCGGAAAAAATGAAAAGTGAAGCTATAAATAATGTAAAGCTACCGCAGCGAGCGCATTCTGAGAACAAGGTATTTTCAGCCCAACGTCTCCGCACACAAAAATGGAAGTAAACATCGAGGAGGACAAACTCGTGCCTACGGAGTGTGGACATGTTACGGCTTCTATAAATATACGTTCATTTACATGAACAGAAAAGGGTGACTGGCTTTGAAGCGTCAGGGTTTCTATGACTAAAGACATACAGTAACCAGTATGGATCGAAGCCAATTAACTAGCCTGAAAAACAGCCTGAAGACATGAAAATACTACAGAAAAGGTCACTGCTGAACCCAAATGCCACCTACAGCAACGTACAGCTAACCAGCCAGTAACTGTCACCTTCAGAATTGTGTACATTTTGGTGCTCTAACCTCCACCGCACCCAGACTGTGCACCATCCGTCTAAATTATTCAGGATACCACCTTCTCTGCTAGAAGAAGAATCCAAGAAACAACTCTACATAGAGCTCTGCACTGAACGAGCATTTATACTGCATGTACCACTGAACAAACACAGCTAATTCAATACCAAGCTAATGCTATCACAACAACGGATGAATGCGGATTATATGCCAAGATGCAGCTAAAAATAACCACAAAGCAGCATTTTCTTTAAATTCAATTGGAATAAGCTGTTTTTCCCCTCTTTCTCTTGCTCTCTCTCTTTCCCTTTCCCTCTCTCGTCCAACATGAAAGCTTTACAATTGGGACAGCACAGCCTGCCAAATAACGTCTTTCTGAAGCTCTAGGCAGGCGGCCAAAAAGAAATCTGTAAAGCAAGAGGAAGGGCAAGCATCCATTAGGCTTTAATGCAAACTCGGCACTCTGCTGCTCCCTCTCTTCAGTTCAAGTCAGGCCAACTCAGTGGCACCACAAGTATGAGCACAATGCAGCAAGGAATAGGTTACATACCTTAAGAATATTATAAAAAAAACTATGGAAGAAACCCAGAGCAAGGCTGTCTAGATACCTGGCTATGCAGACATCTTACCTCATCTGAATATATTATTATATGAATTCATGTTCATGAATAGGAATATACTATAGAATATGAATTATATTATATCAGATTATATATATAATAAAGTATGAAGAATATATGCCCATTTTGAATTTGATGCCAACAACATGTTCCAAAAAAGTTGGGATGGTGGCAACTAAAGGCACCTTGGTTAACAGGCTACATGTCAGTAACTTGCCTGGGTATAAAAAAGCATTCCAGAGAGGCGGAGTCTTTCAGAAGTAAAGATGAGCAGGGGTCTCCGTGAAAGACTGGACGGGCAAATAGTGAAACAATTCAAGAATAATGCTTCACAATATAAACAGCAGTATTGCCTTTAAAAACATGGTTTATACGGTTTGTGTATCACTGCATTCTATTTTTATTTACATTCTGCACAACATCCCAACATTTTTGGAAATGGGGTTGTAATTCTGTGCAACAGAACTGTATAAAAAGCTATTACATATTAAAGTTTTAGGCATCAAGGCCCATTTAATACATTACACAGCATCTCGCAATTGGAATATGCAGCAACGTAAACGCAATATTATAATTTGTTCACACCGCGCAGATACAACACTGTAGATTACCTCATGCAGAAACACCGCTGTCAATGGTTCATGTAAAACCACACAGCTGAAAGGTGGAGCAAACAGATTTGTAGAAGCTGCAAAAATGACTCGGGAGCAGTTTGTGCTCACGTGCCAGTTTAAGCGTGACCGGCTCACTCATTGTCCCTCCAACAGTAGCAAGACAAGGCACTGCACTACAAGGAACAGCTCTCTATGTTCTACCAGCCCAGAAGAGAGAGCAGTTCCCCAACTCATGGATGATTTATGGCTTATTTTGCCAAAGAATTCTTTGCAGCTACTGTGACACAATGCCACCTGTAAAAAGTGCAGCTAGTTCAAGATCATTTTTGTTTTTATTCTCCACTGTTAGGGCCGCCTTGTTCTCTCATGCTTAACTTTCTTTCCAAGCATATAACGATGCAGTTGATGTTCTGAGTGTCCTATTAAATGGTGCAAGATTTGGTTGAGTCTTGTGATTGGAGCTGCTCTGAAACGGAGTCTATGAAATGTTCGTATGTGTTAACCAAGGGGTTGCCCTCCCGTGAAGCGCACACACCCTCCTGGCCAACCCAGGTAAAGTAAGACAGCCAGCTATCATCAATAAAGCAGTCATCATAGGAAAAATTCCCTGTTTCAAAGTGAAAATCTGCCATCAGGGTAGTCACTAATTAGTGTGATCTGATGCTGCACTCAATAATCAGCATCTCACCAGCAAGTGAATTCCACCTCAAAACCTTCTTGCTCATTTTGCTTAAGAAAGCAAATAAAACTGGCCTAAATACATCTCAACATCAGTGCAGTCTAGATTTCATCAGAGGTGAATTCAGTTCCTGAAGATGCTACAGCAGGTTAGATTGCTACCCACCCAAATATTCTCTCAATGTTACCACAGACCATAATAAAAATGCTGGGTGCAGCATTTAGCACCATTTTTCCTGGGCCCATGGAGTCAGTGTCAGAAAACAACACTGACATTGTATAAATAAACCTTTGTTCACTTAGTTTTTAGTATTTTGTAAAAAAAAAAATATTTCAGATTCACTTCGGTCATTAAAAATGGTTCTTATTTAAAAAGTGATTCCAAAATAATAAGCCATCATTAGCATACCAAGATGGCTTTACTTAAGCATATGAAATGATATTTATTGAAAGAAAAATAACGATATACTACGAAAGGTAAGTTATACTACAATGTAAATGGTTGGCATTACCGCTCACTACTACCTGACCACATTCAACACACTAAATGCATTTAATCATGTAACAGAAATGCATCAATTACCTACGTAAACAATTAGAGCAACTACAAACAAAGCAGATGATACCCCTTCTGTCTTAAGCTGATTCTTTTGGTAGTTGTCAGTGTATAATTTCCTGGTTGTGACAGCTGAGAAATCATGTTTACAGTAGGTCAGCGGAGGAAAACCTAAAGAACATGCATATTAATGTGTGTTTTACATGGGAAATTACTCATCTGGTGACATCAGGGCTGCATTTCAGTGAAAAGTGTAATTAAAACACAACAAAAGTATATCTAGATACAACCCGGACACATACGCTAAACAACGTGTAAACAAGCTCATTTCTGTGTAAATACCACAGGCCCATTTTTAACCATTACAATGCCTGTTTAATATACAGCAGGGTGTGCTGCAACCACAGGGTAGTACAATGTGTCCATACTGTACAGCTCTATGACTTTCTGATCACTAATAAGAGTTCTATTTCCTAATGCCCTCTCTCAACTCCACAGAAGCCAGGCCACATGGGACAGCTGGACTAATTTCGGTCTGACTTCCGAGACACAGCAGACAGCAGCTTTGCTCCAGTCACCACTGCAGACTTATCAAATGACCAGAGAAAAGACAATGCTACTTGACCTTCAGGAGGTCAGCAAGTCCACAGATCTTAAAGAAACATATCCCAGGTGATGTAATAACTGGGGGAGAGAAGCACCAGGCAAACATCTGTAAACACCCATCCTCCCCATACATCCCTGTATACAATGAAAACAAAGCGTGAGCTGTGGAGTGTAATAGTCCACAACTATTTACAACCTCGTTTGGTCTAATCTCTCTGAACCTTTTCAATCTCTGCTTACGTTGCGAGTCTGCGTCCTTCCTCAACGCCCTATCGGACCAGAAAATCAAAGAGGATGTTCATCATCACGGCTCTGAAAATGACTAGAGCCATATAAAAATGTCTAGACATATTCCTGAGTTTTACGGCCCTAACCTCTGCCGCAAGCAAAATAAGTCAGCTAGGAAACCTTCACGCACTTTGCAGCTCTTGCACACACATATCAAGTAGGGCTATCAACAGGACTCAAACTGATACTAATTAATTACTGATAATGCATATTTTATATACATTTTTAACATTTAATAAAGGCTTCCTTCTAATATGGAATAGAATCATTTTTGAAGGGCTTTGCAGGGTTTTTATTTAGTTCAGTCCATTTAGATAATTATGTTAATCGCCAAAATAAACATAGATCACGCTTAACAGCAATAAAACTGCCCCACAGACAGTCCAACTCACTGTCTGAATGACAGCTCAGTCTTTATTGGCTCTCCTCACCATGTATGCGAAGCAAACAGGGTCCTTACTGGCTGAGGAATGACATTAACAAAAACCTGTCTTTTGCCCCCCTGTCCTCCCTGCACAGGCTGCCTCCACTCCTCCACTCGCAGTGGACATGTGGCAAAGTCCACCTACACCAGTGACAGGAAGTAGCAGGCAGTGATGTAACAGCCCTGATTACATCGCTGGCCATTGCGCTTGCATAACAGACTTTTGAGTGCTGACCTAAACACCTGGATCAGCTGCATCACTTAAACAGCATTCGGGTCACTGGACCTACCGTATAGAAACAGCAGCAGCACAGCGTTTAGCTGCTCTTTGAGGAATTAACAGTTCGAGGCTTCGCCTTATTAGTATCAACAGCTAAGGTCAGTCCATCCATGCATTTTCTAAGCCGCTTCACCCTCAGGGTCGCGGGGGGGAAGGCAGGATACACCCTGGACAGGTCGCCAGTCCATCGCAGGGCAGACCTCACACCCAGGGGCATTGCAGCATGTCCAGTCGACCTGACTGCATGTCTTTGGACTGTGGGAGGAAACCGGAGAACCTGGAGGAAACCATGCCGCCCTAGTTTGGAATGTGTTTGGGATTATTTGGATCGAAAAATCCACAAAATGCAACCAACTTCTGAGACTGAAGTTTACGACTTCTTCAAGTCTCTCCCAAAACATAAACGCTATAAGTAAAGGGTGGACACACTGAATACTGGACAAGTTGTATTATACTTGACTGTTGAGGTTTTTTCTAAATGTTTTCTGCTTTTTTCCTGACAATGAAAACTGAATAACTTGTACTTACTGGCTATTTTGACTGGACATCAAATAAATGACAGGTGTTCTGTGACTTTAGCCCAGTGCTGTAAATACATCCAGCCGTTTTAGACAACAGGTGCTGTGCTGAATTCTGCGTAAGAAGAAGTTGGATTCTGTGAGAGAGGCCAAAGACAGTAGGACACACTGTGCCCTAAATGACATCATCAAGTCTCTACACCCTTAATGAAGACCTGGGTGGGGTCTGAGCAGGTGGAAAGGTTTTGACGATGTATTTATAGAAAAGACTTGACCAATAGTGTTTGTTAGCAACATTAGCCTTGTAGCAAAATGTGGAGACCAAATGTTTCTTGGCTGATCAACATCTACTGGGTGGGTGGAAAACAGGCTCTTTAAACTTTGTAATTTATGAACAAAATATGTCGGATCAGCATCAGCCAAAAGCAAAGGTCTTTGTGTTAATTAATTAATTAATTAATTAATTAATAAATAAATAAATAAATAAATAAATAAATAAATAAATAAATAAATAAATAAATGGCATCATGTCATCTCCACTCAACAGTTTAAACTCTAATTCAACTGTACGAATAAACCACGTAAAGCATTTAATGAAGACAATAAATGGACTTGATGAAGAACACTGAGGACAAGTCTACTGCTAACAGAAGGCAGGAGGGTGTGTATTCCCAGCTCTTCCAGAAGAGTGGCTGGACTGAGTGTGTGTGTACAGCAGCTCCTAGTCCTCTTAGCCTCTCTCTTCCTGAGCCCAGTGCATATCGGGCACCTTTGAACAGCAATGCTTTAATAAGACTTCATTTTCGAAGGCCTGGCCTCGTTGAAAACAGAGGGAGTGCGCATGTGAACGAGAAACAGAGCGAGAGAAAGAAAGAGATGTGAGCCAACGCCAGCGCCCATCTCCACCCATCCCCTCACAGGGTAATGCTGTAAGAGGGTTCAGGAGCCAGGAGACACTAAAAACAGCAGCAGCCATTATGACGCAAGATATTTGCCCATTTCCATTAGGGCTGTTAGTATTTGTCATATTTGCTCAGATGTGACTCTTTTAAAAAGCAGCACATTGTGTTATAGCCATATATGAGTAGATGAAATCAATAATTTAATGGCGTTCAACATAAACATGAAAATCACTCTGGTGATATTAATTCAGAAATGAAACTGAACGCTCAGAACACTCCAAAGCGGCATCTGAACAAAATGACTGCATTTGTGGAGTCAGAATACAATATAAGCAGCTGGGCTGGGCTGGAATTACGGGCAGTTTGAAGAGTCAAACTAAGAAAAAGAAAGTGTTTATCTTTCACTGCATTAGCACGAAGAAACTTCAGGGAAACTCAGAAATAGTAAATCCATTTTGAAATCTGTGAGAATGTAAAATGATTTGCGTTCGGACATCTAGCCGTGTGGTCTCTGCTCTGATGAGGTGCTTCCGGCTAAGTAGTTTACATAAATGTATCAGGCTGGATAAACTGGAACACAGGAATGCTTTAGAAGCTGTGCTGGTTTGTGTTCATGTATGCTGCTGAAATATGACCATGTTTTACAGGCATAAATCAGCTTTCAGTTCGGTCTGCTGAAATACTTTGACAGCTGCTGGTGTAGCGTGTGCGACTTGTGTAACGTGCACTCCACTATGTGGAAAACAAGTGATGGTCATGTAGTATGAGCGGAACAGAGAACAGTGGCTCCACCAGGCTTCGGTTAGATTAGTCTTAGTGCAAAAAATAAAAACAAAAATGTCTCGACTTTCCAACTACATTTTGGGTTAAAAGTACAAATTGGATTTTCCAAAGAAAAAAAACCTCAAAACATGCCGAAAAACAATGCATTCCCACAACAGAGCAACGGTGCTGTGTAATGTCACAGTGACAAGGGCCTAACAGCACTGTGTTAGGATACACACTGACCAGTGTGATTAGAGTGTGATCACATTCTGATCTCTGAACAGGGCAGAGCAGAGACGAGGCTGGGGATTGCCGTTTTGTAACCTGCATGTAAGCTGTCAAATTTCCTGACGGTGCTCAGAGCCGGTATAACACACTATTAATCTGCAGTGTGGTGTGGATTATGTGGGCCCTGGACAAAGAACACAGGCACATCACACACAGTCCGCTGGGGGGGGGGGGGGGGGACATAACAGAACCACAAAAATGCATCACCTAGCCAAAAGCTGTTGTAGAGGTCATCGAGTCGTGAAGCATAAAAATGACCGTGTTGTAGTCAGAAGTCAGAGACTGTACTTCATGTACTCACTTTTCAGTCAAAACCACCAATAAGTTCTTCATTTTGAAGCATCCAGACAAAGGCAGAACAAAATATAACACAGAAGTCTAAACAACTAAACATAATACCAGCTTTATCACCACTTCCAGCTTTGACTGGAAATTAAAGGACAAAATCAAGTCTCTCTGAATTTCGCACGGTACTGTGTCTGTACCTTAGTTACCTTATTTTCTACAGGTAACAGCGTTCAGGGTCAGAAACCACATATGCAAGTCTATTTGATTACTTAACTGACGACAGCAATGAAAGTAAATTTGTGATGAGTTTGAGGCAAATTTGTGTGATATAAGCTGCCTGCTGTTACATATTATCAACACCAGCCTTGTAGCTCCATTGCAAACCTAGGACACAAAAAAGGTTTTGGCTTGGATTAAAGGGAAAACTGTGTATGTGTTTCTTTACAGAACTACTGCTAACAACGCAGACCAAGCGCAGAATTAAAGTGATCTTAATCATAAACAATGAGCAATGAGATCCCAAAGGGCGCGATGAGCAAATTAAGGGAGCAGATTAGGTTACCTTGAGCGGTCCTCATTAAAACGCTACGCGGTGGCAAGCGTGTTATTCTCCGCTCCAAACGTAAACAAACTGCACAGCGACAGCTCCCACGAGCAAAGCTCAATATTTACACAGGCATATGGAAAAGTCATGCTTAGATTCCACCATCTGCGCTTAGCCCAGAACAACACACAGACTCCAAGTTCTGTAAGGAACCTTATGACTCCACCTCATGGCCCAAACAAAACAAAAAAACAACAATGTGTCGATTCAGCTGGAGTGCTGTTTGTTGCTGCTCACAGGTGAGGCAGGGGCCTGTTAACAATGTAAACCACCCAGGGGTCACAGGTTGAGGACGGTCACTTCCAGAGTTGTGGTGGTTTAAAATAAACGGCTACATCTCAGAAGGGCTTGCTGGGTCGGAACAGTGGAAACGGAAGCCCTCCTATAAACAAATCTCTAATGGGAGTAAAATGTATTAGGGGCTTGGCACGGGAGAATACCGCCTACAGAGAAGATACAGCTGATCGAGGGGAGATTCTGGAGCCTGGCGGGTGGAGGAAAGGGAGCCCACCCATAGAGAACATCACTGAGGCACATTGTTGGAGTTGGACTGGTAAATACTAAACAGAGAGGCGGGAAAGAGCAGAGATCTGCAGGAGTGGAGCCAGAGATCAGCGGTGCATGCCAAATGCCAAATGGTGACATTACGCATTCACAGACACAAACCCACCTGCGCTAGCATTATATTTGTGAGCTTAATGCAATAAAGTCTTGCTCCCTCATGCCCAGACAAAACCACTGGGTGGAAAAGCGTCTGGTGGAGAGATAATGGACAGGAAAGCCATGGCTACCGCTGAGGTGAACAGAAACAGGCGGGAGCACTTCCTCTAGCGTGGAAAAAAAAAAAAGACAAAAGAGAAGAGTGGAGGGGAGAGAGAGCAAGCCATACTGTGACAGTCCTCCCTAGGGCTGACAGAAGTGTGGTTTTCAATAGCAGTCACAGCAAGAGTTCACTGTAATCCTCACTGAACAAAGAGATGGCAGACAGAGACATCAAAGAAGAGGACACAGGAAAAGACACTGCATCTATGCCAACTGGCTAAATTATTGCCAATACATAACCAGGAAAAAGAGCCTTTTGGTGAAAGGCATATCACCATATCTCACCGAAACATCTGGAAAAAAAAAAATTTTTGTGCCACCATCATGATGTTTTATACAAAAAGCCGTATGTAAAATTGGAAAAATATTTTTGAGCAAAATCTTGAGGTTTTCCTTTAACATATCAGCCCTTTGAACTCTGAAATGAACACATTTGCCAACAGTCTAAATTCCACGTTTATAAAATTGCTAAGTTGTAACATTGTAACCTACAATTCATTCAGAATAGATGAGGGAAATATACCTGTATTGTTATCATGATCATTTTTATTATTGTGATAATAGGCTTGTGAGAGTACATCATTGATATCACTGAAGAAAAATCTTTGTATTCATAGTTTTGTAAATATGACTACTAGTGCACTGTGTCTGAGTCAAAATATTGTGATACATATTGTATATTATGAAAATATCTTTGTTTCATGATATACACTTGTAGCACCGCATGTGCTGGCCTGGGCTCAAGGAAGACGCCGGAGGCAGGGTTAGAGTTCGCTGCAGCCATTACTTTAATTCATACAAAATAAAAGCCAACACTACGTTAAGCTGGCCACTTTTCAGCGGCTTAAGCCAGCAAGACTTTTCAGTGCCGTATTCAAGCTTTCAGCTCTTGCGTCCTCAGCAGCCGCTGCTCGTCCCTCTCTCTCTCGCTCTGTTCCCTTTCAGCTCTTTTTAAAAGGTGCTCATGCTGTCAGCGAGATCAGCATCAGGTGGCTCTCATTAAGGGCAGCGAACCCGAGCCGAGAGGGAAAGAGAGTTCACTTCTCCGCCTCCTCATTACCGCCCCCAGCTGGCAGCTCGGCCATCCGGGTCCAACGTGAGGTGTAGTGAAGCGGCCTCACTGCGTAACCAGGGGCATTCTTTTTTACCATTCTACCAGAATCTGCTCCAATCATCCGTGTCTTTATGGACCTGCTTTGTGCACTGGTGTGCAGTCATGTTGGAACAGGAAGGGGCCGTCCCCAAACTGTTCCCACAAAGTTGGGAGCAGGGAATTGTCCAAAATCTCTTGGTGCTGAAGCTTTAAGAGTTCATTTCACTGGAACTAAGGGGCCGAGCCCAACTCCTGAAAACACCCCCACACCATGATCCCCCCTCCACCAAACTTTACACTCGGCACAATGCAGTCAGACAAGTACCGTCTCCTGGCAACCGCCAAACCCAGACTCGTCCACCGGATTTCCAGACGGAGAAGCGTGATTGGTCACTCCAGAGAACACGTCTCCACTGCTCTAGAGTCCAGTGGCGGCGCTTTACCCCACTGCATTCCACGCTTTTCATTGCGCTTGGTGATGTAAGGCTTGGATGCAGCTGCTCCGCCATGGAAACCCATTCCATGAAGCTCTCTACGCTGTTCTTGAGCTGATCTGAAGGCCACATGAAGTTTGGAGGTCTGTAGTGATGGACTCTGCAGAAAGTCGGTGACCTCTGCGCACTATGCCCCTCAGCATCCGCTGACCGCTCTGTCATTTTACGTGGCTGACCACTTCGTGGCTGAGCTGCTGTCGTTCCTAATCGCTTCCACTTTGTTATAATCCCACTGACAGTGGACTGTGGAATATTTAGTAGTGAGGAAATTTCACGACTGGACTTGCTGCACAGGTGGCGTCCGATCACGGTACCACGCTGGAATTCACTGAGCTCCTGAGAGCGACCCATTCTTTCACTAATGTCTGTAGAAGCAGTCTGCAGGCCGAGGGGCTCGGCTTTATACACCTGTGGCCACGGAAGTGACTGGAACACCTCACTAATTAAGAAGCAATCCACAAAACCCTCAAACTGAAATACTTTCGAGACACAGACCACATCAAAGCGAAAGCAACATTTAGCCAATTACCTGAACAACTGATATCTTGAAGGGAAGGATTTCAAGGAGGTCAAATTCAATTGAGTCTGACAATTAATTAAAAACATTAGCAACACAGAAATGAACACAAATGTTTTGTTTGTAAGCCACACGCGTTTGGCTTGGCTTAGCTAGCTTAGCTGTAATGCATGTGTAAGCAGAATATAACACTAGCCTTATAGCTCTATATGTTTATTTATTTTTACATTTTTAAAAATATTGATTGTACCTTCACTACATTACCAAAACAATACTCTTAAATAAAAAAATGTATAATAATAAAATAATAATAATATTGTAAATAATGAAAGTTGCTGTTTACTTTTGTTAAAAACTTGAAAAAAACTTAGTTAAGGAGTTTCTGTTGAACAGAATTTCCTTTTTTGTTGCTGTTATATTGAATCAAGTATTAAGAATCATGTCATTTCACTGGTATCAGCAACGACTGTCAAAATTCTGGTATCATGACATTTCTATTAGCAAACTGACTGCAAATAAAGCAATACGGACAGATGTCGGCGATGTTGAGTGCCGCTAACTGTTCATTTAAACCAAAAGTCATGTATAATTTGTAAACTTCACATTTACACAAGAATGCGCTGCAACAAAGTGCCAGTATTACTACAATAAACACACATACAGTGTGATCAATCAATGCAATCAATGCAATGCAGAGTGCCTTATGAGGATTGCAAAGAATGAAATCCCCTCCATGGTACAACATGTAATTTAGTTGCTCTTCCCACACAATCACACAAATAACTAGGAGACTCCGCTGCGAAAAGACAGCAGGGATGTAGAGAGGCAAAGAGCAAAAGAGCAGGAGAGAAACAGAGCGAGCTATTGCCACGGTAACGAAGAACGACTCGCGCAAATCCTGCGTAGCTGTCCTTCTAAAAACATGCATCAACACCAAATGACGCCTCCTCCGTTACGCCACACACTGCTTTTAAAAACACCAAAAATGCTGCTGCACAATGTGGCACACCCATCCATCCCTACCAGAAGAGAAAGCCTCAGGTTGGGTTAAACTCAAAATCACGTAATGGTGGGTTTTGGCTCCACACGGTCTCATAAAACAACACATTGAGAGTTCGAGATATGAGTTAAAGGCCCGTCGCCCCTCCCACGCTGCCTAAAAAATGAGGAAAAGATCGGTATTCTTCAGTCAGGAAAGGATAGATGGCTGTTAATGCCTGCCGTTGACCGTGAATGATGGCCTGTGTAAGACTAAGCCCATACTGTACAACTGAGTCAAATGGAGAAACTCTCGTGTGTCCTTTGGAACGCTGGGGGAGAAAGTTGGTATTGACCAAGCCTTCCACACATGAGGTTTTAGCGTTCCACACAAACAGCTGCGGAAGGCACAGGCTTGGCTCCAATGACAAAGATAAACTCATGCACAATGAGAGGCTGTAAGTATCGTCCACCGCTTGACCTCGGGCCTCCAACTCGGACTAAACTGTTCTTCCAGCTAAAGGAGAACGGAGATGAAGCAAACAAACTTTCTTAAGGAGATCCAATTGGTCTATATGTACACTAAATTCCAGCTTCTCTTGCGGTATTGTAAACTGCAAAGCCATTGCTCCTCTCAATTCAGGAGACAACTTCTGACCAGATATTTTCTCCAGCCTAACTTGCAACTTATAGGGATAAGAGCAAAAAATGTGCGTTGTCTTGGTTTCACTGAGGACCAAGTTGAGAACCACTGGGACACACTCTGTTTAGCACTTAATGTAAGGTTATCTTCTCAAACACTTGTCTTGCCCATAAACTGGACACAGCTCATGCAACCATTGCTGCTTTGAGGAGGTTAAAGGGTGGCCAAAGAGCAGGCATTTCAAGGAGAAGACAAAGAAATAACCTTCGAAACACAGGGTTAAAGCTCAAGGTGTGTCCTGGGAGTGTATAAATATAATTAACCCCTTTTTGCTAAGATCAGCGTGATCACTGGAACCATCTTCAGTGATATTTTGAAGCCCACAGGCTCAAAAAGACGATATAACAGAGCATCCATCCAGAGCAACAGTGAAAGATACCATGAGGGAGACAACAGACGGGGTACATTAGGAAGACCGTGTCCTCCTTTCAACATATAATAGGGTGTTGCCCAATCATTGTACCATCAAAGCAAATGTGACACGAGAGCTGGCCTCCAGGCCATCTGCAAATTCACCAGCTAATGGATCAATGCTGTCAAGCTGATCAAAAGTATTTTTAGTAGCACACTAATAGGGACTGGGTTTAGTGTCAGATGGCAAGTTTCTTTCCCCAGGTTCAGGCACTCTGCCCACAGAAGTACACTATCTATCTGGCGTAAACTGCAAGCTGAAAATCACCATATCTTATAGAGAAACCCACCTGTCACAGAAAATTTAAATTGGCCCTGGTCCGGGTGTCAGATGAAAAACAAAGGATCGTATATCAAGGTAAATAGCAGTACCAGGCACTTGTATCTCTACTCACCAATAAGCCTTTCAGAGGAGATATACAGGTCCAGGAAATATGATGCTCCGTGTTAAAATGTTCTTCTAGAATTGCGTTTGAATCCGTAGGTCGCAAGTAAACAATGAATCCTCATGCATTTGCCGACAAGTACTCCCAAGTTTGTCTTCATTGCGTATGTCATGTGAAAAAGTATGTGGTTTCCTATCATGGTTCTCAAAACCAACCCGGTCTGGCTTACAAGCCCGTATTTCAGTGCAGTCTTACTGGTTTAATTTTATGCAGTATTTCCACATGATAAAGTACTCTGGACACTGTTTTTAGCAGAAAACCTGATTTATACTCTCTCCTGCTGCCTCCTCAGTGCAGTTTTACCACCGCTGTATTTCAGGCACTGTTCTCAAATAATTGACTGATGCTCACAGAGCCAATTAGTGTATTTATTAGGTCAACCATGAGTGACACAGACTACTTGACTGGTCTATACAACTCCCAGTCTTCACTGCTAGTCAGTGTGGGTTAACCTATTGAAATAAAAGCTTGTGAGAACTACATTAGGAGGGAAATTAATAGTGATATACCGAAGCGAATGCTTAAAAGTGAGGTGCAGTGAGGGTACATGGGGCTGCAATCTGCACAATAAAGTCATGATGTTTCTCCAAAGATGCCGCCTTCCCACCCTCCCCCAAGCTTTTACGGCTGCCGGAACAAAGCAGCCCCAGGCTGGGCCATAAAATCTGCCCATGACTGGTGCCATTAAGGAGCCAGCTGTGCAGTTGGCAGTGAAGGATCATCTGCAATCTCCTCGTCCTTACACCTACCACTCAATCTCTCCATTCTTTCCTCTCTCTACCAAAAACAAAACACACGGCTGACACCTTGTTCTGTAGATTTACACACTGACAAATCCAACAAACTCAAATGCCCTCCTCTGAGACGGTGGCCAACCAAACGGCCGACTGACCGAGAGAAACAGAGATGACAAATGGACAAGTGACTTAAAGCAAGAGAGGCAGTTTTGCTACTGGCAAACTTGCATAGTGAAACAAAGTCACCCTGGGGGGAAGGTCACAGGCAGGCATGCTTGAATAGCATCACAGGCAAAAAGGAAGGGAACTAAAAGAAGCAGAGAAAATGGTGGTCGGGCATAGCCTGAACAAACCGAGCTAACAGCGCAATTCATTTCCCTGCCAGAGGGGGACGGTGGTTAATTTGTTGCGTCCTGACAACTGATAAAATAAAAAGCAACAGAGACATGGATCATGCTGACAGGAATTATTGACAGCCTGCTCATGGGCTAATGCAGAGGGAGGGACTGGCTTGATTTCCTCCAGAATAGGGCAGCAGCCTTAGGCTAATGAAAAACATTAATCTAGGCCCTGTTCACACAAACAAGGCAGCAGAAACAAGGTCGGAAATTAGACATAAAGGAAAATGCTTGAATTCAAGAACTTGCCATAGCTGTCTGTCTCTACAATAACTACAATGACACTTAAACTGCTTTCATTTCACATCCCATCACGTTACTGCCGAGTTTGTGTTCATGCCTACACAGATTTCCAAATGAACAAGGGTGTTTTCTATAAAATAGGTAAAGATTTTACACAATACCATTGTTATGGCAAAAATACATCATGATATTTGAAGACACAGATAAGTGTTACAATATTCTTTTGTTCAAACATTTGATGAGTTAGAAGAGACAAAACCGGATCAGTAGTGAAGAATAATATGAGTACACTGACTAACATTTCACATCCTTTGCTCTGGAAAACCCTATTAAGCAGGACTAATTTTATTCTGTTTCGCTGACTCATGCAGGGATCTTTAAGATGTGACATCCACCGTACGCTCAGAAAGCTTTACTGCAATAACGTACTGCAATAGTGTGGCACCGCATCCACAGACCGCATTAAGGTGACGACGCAGAGTTTTCAAATTCTGTTCAAGAGATTCAGTTTAAGACTGAGCCGTAAACAATAGACATAACTGGCCTGATTAAATTCAACTGGTTCATTCAATTAAATTGCCCAATGATATGTAATTTGTGAGAAAGTTTTACTTTTTTACTTTTTAATGTGCTCATAATGCACTTGACGCAGTTATATGCTTGATGTTTCAACAATGAAGAAAAAGGGATGGAAAAAAAGAGATTTTCTATTCATGTCCACCACACTAGAACTCCCTTTCAGTCTGCATGATAACAATCATCCCAAAACACAGCCTTCCATTAACGTCACCCACGCCGGCTGACGCAAATAATGGGTTTTCACGCCGCGGCTTTGAAGATTATAAACAGGCACATTGTTCCTCACAGGAGTAATTTCATCTCTCATAGCAGACAGACATGCGGTGCGGTGTGCTTAATCCAACAGCCACTATGGTGGGACCATGTGAACCACGCATGGGG
The DNA here is from genome assembly GCF_015220715.1 of Pygocentrus nattereri. Classification (NCBI taxonomy): domain Eukaryota; kingdom Metazoa; phylum Chordata; class Actinopteri; order Characiformes; family Serrasalmidae; genus Pygocentrus; species Pygocentrus nattereri. Next base: position 503,383 of record NC_051223.1, on the reverse strand, counting down.
TGCACTGGAGAGAGTGAGTGTGTGTGTGTGTGTGTGTGTGTGTGTGTGTGTGTGTGTGTGTGTGTGTGTGTGTGTGTGTGTGTGTGTGTGTGTGTGTGTGTGTCTAAAAGCTGCTATGTAGACAGGAACTGTGCATTGCCCATGGCAACAATCAGTGAGTCACCCAAGTTAGGTGGGTCACAATTATATCAGTGTTTCAAAGTATAGAACAAATGACCAATTCTGAAAATGCTTGGTTCTGAAACACATTTTCATAACATAAAACAGATGTCAAAAACATACATGTCCAGAAAGATTAGTACTGTAGGTGCTATATGCTATATTTCCAAAAGTATTCGGCCGTCTGGCTTCACACGCATATGAACTTGAGTGACGTCCCATTCTTAATCCATAGGGTTTAATATGTCGGCCCACCCTTTGCAGCTATAACAGCTTCAGCTCTTCTGGGAAGGCTTTCCACAAGGGTTAGGAGTGTTTATGGGAATTTCTGACCGTTCTTCCAGAAGCACATTTGTGAGGTCAGACACTGATGTTGGGCGAGAAGGCCTGACTCACAGTCTCCACTCTAATTCATCCCAAAGGTGTTCTATGGGGTTGAGGTCAGGACTCTGTGCAGGCCAGTCAAGTTCTTCCACACCAAACTGGCTCATCCACATCTTTATGGACCTGCTTTGTGCACTGGTGGGCAGTCATGTTGGAACAGGAAGGGGCCGTCCCCAAACTGTTCCCACAAAGTTGGGAGCGTGAAATTGTCCAAAAGCTTCAGCACCAAGAGATTTAAGAGCTCCTTTCACTGGAACTAAGGGGCCAAGCTCAACTCCTGAAAAGCACCATGATCCCCCCTCCACCAAACTTTACACTCGGCACAATGCAGTCAGACAAGTACCGTCTCCTGGCAACCGTCCAAACCCAGACTCGTCCATCGGATTTCCAGATGGAGAAGCGTGATTGGTCACTCCAGAGAACACGTCTCCACTGCTCTAGAGTCCAGTGGCGGCGCTTTACACCACTGCATTCCACGCTTTGCATTGCGCTTGGTGATGTAAGGTTTGGATGCAGCTGCTCGACCATGGAAACCCACTCCATGAAGCTCTCTACGCTGTTCTTGAGCTGATCTGAAGGCCACATGAAGTTTGGAGGTCTGTAGTGATTGACTCTGCAGAAAGTCGGTGACCTCTGTGCACTATGCCCCTCAGCATCCGCTGACCGCTCTGTCATTTTACGTGGCCGACCACTTCGTGGCTGAGCTGCTGTTGTTCCCAAACGCTTCCACTTTGTTATAATCCCACTGACAGTGGACTGTGGAATATTTAGTAGTGAGGAAATTTCACGACTGGACTTGCTGCACAGGTGGCGTCCGATCACGGCACCACGCTGGAATTCACTGAGCTCCTGAGAGCGACCCATTCTTTCACTAATGTCTGTAGAAGCAGTCTGCAGGCCTAGGGGCTCGGCTTTATACACCTGTGGCTGTGGAAGAGACTGGAACACCTGAACTCAGTGATCTGGATGGGGGAGTGAAAACTTTTGGAAATATAGTATATCGAATATAGCTACATTAAATAACAGATGTGTCCTTCTAGAGAAACTTGCTGAGTCACAGTGGCGGGGAAACCAATTCAAAATGTTAGACACACTCTAAAAGCTACCACACAAAGTTATTACATGAAATGGTCAGGAATATGTTTCTTAATATTTTAGGAATTGCTTTGTAAAACTTATTCAAGAAGGTTTTGGGCTAAAATGTGCTTTTAAAACCCATTCATGGTGGAGAGCCACTGTTACCATTACTTTACCACTATCAACATTACATATAAAAACACATGGAGGTTCTCTGGTCATTCTGGACAGGAAATAAAATGACTAATCATGCGTCACACAGTGTCACCTGGTTCAAGTCAGTAAGTTCCTATACAATGCATTTTACATCTCAACGAGGAAATTATTAAAAATCAGTAGAACCCCCGTTACTATGACAAGTGCCTACTATGAAAAAATGCCTGTCAACGTGTGTGTGTGTGTGTGTGTGTGTGTGTGTGTGTGTGTGTGTGTGGGCAAACCTGCCAGTTACATTGGAAGGGAAATCATTCTCAGCACTGCAGTAAAACTGACGTGGTGGTGGTGGTGTGTTAGTGTGTGTTGCGCCGGTCTGAGTGGATCAGACACAGCAGTGCTGCTGGAATTTTTAAACACCTTAGTGTCACTGCTGGACTGAGAACAGACCACCAATCAAAAATAACCAGCCAACAGTGTCCAATGGCCAGCATCCTGTGACCACTGATGAAGGTCAGAAACTATGCTGACACACATGAGCTGCTGTCTCTGATTTTACAAACCAACAAGGTAATTGAGTGGACAGTAAGTGGACACATGTTTAAAAACTTGTTTAAAAACTCCAGCAGCACTGCTGTGTCTGATCCACTCGTACCAGCACAACACACACTAAAACACCACCACCACATCAGTGCTACTGCAGCTGAGAATGATCCACCACCCAAACAGTACCTGCTCTGTGAGGGTCCACGGAGTCCTGACCACTGAAGAACAGGGGAAAATCTAACAAATGTATATCCTTAAAGAGCGAAATGAAGATGTGATGAACAGGAGAACTGGAGGAGGAGAGGGAGGACTGAAGCCCGCCAAAGGCTAAAGCCCTTTAATGGGGCCTGAGGAGAATGACGGCCGAGCTCGTTCCCTGCCTGCAATTCCCAGGTCACTTTCTGTCAATAGATGTGGTGCGTGTTGTCAGGGCCAGGGGGACCGGAACAATCGGCCACTTCAGTATCGGAGGGACACGTATATCAAAGGGCCAGCAGAGACAAAGGCAAACGCGTGCAGGAGAGGACAGAGAGGAGAGGTGCTGAGTAAGGGCAATTGAGCAGCAATAAAAGTCTGCATTCTCCTGAAACAGCAGCCATAAATAATCAAGCTCTGAATGAAAGTGTGCAAGGGAGAGAAGAGAGAGAGAGAGACAGAGAAAGAGAGAGAGAGAAAGCGAAAGAGAGAGAGAGAGAGAGAGAGAGAGAGAGAGAGAGAGAGAGAGAAAGAGAAAGAGAGAGAGAGAGAGAGAGAGAGAGAAAGAGAGAGAGAGAGAGAGAGAGAGAGAAAGAGAGAGAGAGAGAGAGAAAGAGAGAGAGAGAGAGAGAGAGAGAGAGAGAGAGAGAGAAAGAGAAAGAGAGAGAGAGAGAGAGACAGAGAAAGAGAGAGAGAGAAAGAGAAAGAGAGAGAGAGAGACAGAGAAAGAGAGAGAGAGAGAGAGAGAGAGAGAGAGAGACAGAGAGAGAGAGAGAGAGAGAGAGAGAGACAGAGAGAGAGAGAGAGAGACAGAGAGAGAGAGAGAGAGAGAGAGAGAGACAGAGAGAGAGAGAGAGAGAGAGACAGAGAGAGAGAGACAGAGAAAGAGAGAGAGAGAGAAAGAGAAAGAGAGAGAAGAGAGAGAGAGAGAGAGAAAGAGACAGAGAGAGAGAGAGACAGAGAAAGAGAGAGAGAGAAAGAGAAAGAGAGAGAGAGACAGAGAAAGAGAGAGAGAGACAGAGAGAGAGAGAGAGAGAGAGAAGAGAGAGAGAAAGAGAGAGAGAGAGACAGAGAGAGAGAGAGAGAGAGAGAGAGAATAGAGTGATAAAGAGAGAGAGAGAGAGACAGAGAGAGAGAGAGAGAGAGAGAGAGAGAAAGAGAGAGAGAGAGAGAGAGAGAGAGACAGAGAAAGAGAGCGAGAGAGAGAGACAGAGAGAGACAGAGAAAGAGAGAGAGAGAAAGAGAAAGAGAGAGAGAGAGACAGAGAAAGAGAGAGAGAGAGAGAGAGACAGAGAGAGAGAGAGAGAGAGAGAGAGAGACAGAGAGAGAGAGAGAGAGAGACAGAGAAAGAGAGAGAGAGAAAGAGAAAGAGAGAGAAGAGAGAGAGAGAGAGAGAGAGAGACAGAGAGAGAGACAGAGAGAGAGAGAGACAGAGAAAGAGAGAGAGAGAGAAAGAGATAGAGAGAGAGAGAGAGAGAGAGAGAGAGAGAGACAGAGAAGAGAGAGAGAAAGAGAGAGAGGAGGGAGAGAGAATGAGAGGGAGAGAGAGGAGGGAGAGAGAAAGAGAGAGAGAGAGAGACAGAGAGAGAGAGAGACAGAGAAAGAGAGAGACAGAGAAAGAGAGAGAGAGAGAGAGAGAGAGAGAGAGAGAGAGAGAGAAGAGAGAGAGAAAGAGAGAGAGAGAGAGACAGAGAGAGAGAGAGACAGAGAAAGAGAGAGAGAGAGAAAGAGAGAGAGAGACAGAGAGAGAGAGAGAGACTAAGAGAGAAATAAAGGAAACACTGATATTCCTAAGGCTAGACAGCAGCACAGATGTATGTGCACTGTAGGTAATCGCTGTTTAGTGAGATACGGTGACGACGATACAGCTTTACAGAGGAGTGCAGTCCAGAGATACTATCAGCATTAGCGTACAAGGACCTGAAGGATCGCTCAGGCTATCTGAGCTCACGTCCCTGCCTTCAACACTTTCACTAAAACACTTATTTCCCCTTCACACTGACTTGACTAGGCTTTCTGTGTCAATTTCATTCGTAAATCAGACGCAAACGCACGTCTCTCACTCAAAAGCACACACGTAAAACGAGGAACTACTGTGTGAAATACAAGACGGACATACTCCATTCCCAGCTGATTAAAAATTCCACTCGATTTGCTGAAGTTTGAGAAGTTTTGAATGGATCTTTCAAAGCCAGGTGTACATTTAGAGCGTTGTCTCAAAGTCATGGTGTTTGGAGCGGTCATTTAACAATGGACAAGACAGAGGTCACAGCAAGACAGTGACAGAGATATATTACTTGGCTGAGAATATTGTCTTTTATATTGATATATTATCAATTATATATATTAATATTGACTAACCCTAATATTGAAGGTCATGGTCATGTTATCAGTATCACTGGAATTACTGCTGATAATTACAGATTTCTGCTCACAATATTGCTGGGATTCAAAGTTGCAATCTACCAACAAAACAGTAAAGCTTTGCCGACGGGATCACATGGTTAAAACAACAAAAAAGGTCATATCTAAAATTTAGCAACAGAATAACAAACACAGGATTATTTATGAGAAGCCACAAAGAAAAATGAGAAATAATTTTACAGAAACCAAAACTGCAAAGAAGGAGCTCCGCCCCCAGAGCTACAGCATTAACATTACTCAGGACTGAGCTTCTGTTGCTTATTTGAAGTATAAAACAAACACAAATGATCGGTTAAAGGAATGAAATGTTCATTTCGGTCACACCCTACTACTGACAGCTCAATTTGCTTTCGCTATGATCAGCATCCATTCAGAAGTGACCCAGGATAACACTGGCTCATTGTCCACCGGGCTGTTGCCTTTCACGGCAGATAAGATTATCTCTCTGCAGTTAAACGGCACATTACAGGGGGAAAAACGAGAGATAATACAACCAATTCAAACGCAGCATGTTGATTTAGAAAGGAGACGCACTGCTGGGTATTAAAATATCTTCTAAACCCCTTGAAAGAAGGACTATAAACATCACATTGAATAAATATCAGATAAGCTCTTTTTGTTTGTTTGTTATGAATTTGTACCAATAGAGGACAAAAATATCAATGCTTACACAACGAGGGGTTTACAGCCCAGACGCATGCTGTCTAGGGGAAAGGTGGATGATGACACATGGTGGGTTGTCGCTGTTATGCTTGTGTGTTCGAATACGGTGTCTCTTTGAACTCTTATCTCCTGTGCCTGGGCCAGATGGCGCTGTGCTGCACAGTGTTACATAATCAAAACAGCGCGCACATTTCCTCAGCAACGCGCCGTTCATCTGAGCACTGTTTAACATTTTACAGCCTCTCTGTGTCTCTCTCTCTCTCTCTCTCTCTCTCTCTCTCTCTCTCTCTCTCTCTCTCTCTCTCTCTCTCTCACACACACACACACACTCAGCCCCTCCGTCATGTCTCTTTCAGCTGCCATCACACCCTCTGTTATTTTCCCAAACTGCTCAGCAGGGCCTACAAACCCTCCGAACAAATAATGACATTATTGTCAGATGCGAGTCACTGATACAAGCGAAAAGACCTCAAAACCCCATATTATGTCACGGCAGCCCAACACGCAACAAAAAAGGCTTCCCACTTCTTTCCCAAGCTTTTGTGATTGGTGAAAAGGCCTGCACAGCTGCAGCTTTGCACGCTACTAGGCACGTGTCTGCAAATGCAACAGCAAAGGCACTGGCATTAAAAAATGCTGCCGACTCCAACAATATTCTGAGGCAGGAAGGCATGAAGTCATTTCAGAAACGACTCTGGGTTGTGTACAAATACATGTAAAGATACAGATTTAAATAGCCAGTGTCCCTTTCACCTATAGCTGTAAACAAATGCTATTTTAAAAACGAGTGCCTGTTTTTTTGTTGTGTAGACATCAGTTAAAGTTGCACTATGTTAGATTTGGGGATTTGGAGACCTCTCTGGACAAAATGTGTAATTGCAGATAACGTGCAGAAGAACATTTTGTAATGTGGACTGCGCTTCAGATTTCTTCTCTGAGCAGATAAATCTGATAACTGCAAGCGTGCTGAAAGACAGGTCAAATAGAACGAGGATGTAAGTGATGTCTCTAGTATTGTCATCATATCTTCATCAATATAATGTCAGCTTTGCGTTGAGGACCTTCTTCCTGAGCTTGTGTGTGTGACGTTACCATGTAAAGACGCATGACGTGGTCCAAAAAGCTTCTGCGAGATCCGACTCATCAAATCTTGACTTTTAATTATTATGTCACAACAGCGCATTGATGCCTTATTTTACTTCTCAAATTATTCAAAAAATTCTTACATAGCGCTGCTGTAAAGTACAGACATTTAATTTTCCTTCAGTGTAAATTTCTTTTAAGAAGGCTACACTGAAGGAAAAAGATAATGACCGCCAGTCCTCACAGCTAAATGCTAACAGACAGCAATGAGCTGTCGGTGTGCTGGCAATGTTGTGAGGCATTTAATGTAAATCTAGGCATCAAGCGAGAAATTATGAATAGAAATTATACAGAAAGCATCTTCGTGAAGCTTACACTACACTACCACTTGCATAAACTCCACTACTGCAAGTAACATTGTGATACAAGTTCCGTCACTAGAAAGCATCACAGAAAGGCGACATGGGAGTCAAAATGCTGCATGAATGCTGCAAAAAGCTTGTGCTTCCCACTAGTTAGTACTACCGATTCACAGGCTTAACATCTTACATTTTATAAGGACTTTATTTATTTAACAAACGTGCGTTTAACTGTGAAATACTTGTGTCGCTGCCGAAGTGCCTTGCATACGTCTTGTGAAACAAAGTTCTTCAAAGTTGTCGTCTTTGTTTCACAGCCTGGTCTTTTTACTGACCAATCACAGGCTTTGTTGAACAGTGTTTTTGACCAGAGTTCGCTCGGTTGCCATGCGCACTACATGGTGAGCAAAGCCTCTATGCAACGTCTGTGGTTGTCTGTTTTCTCCGCAGTTGTGTCATATTGTTCGCCAAAGCCAGGCGACTCTCGCTGACACGCGAAGTGTGCTGAGGCCTTAAATATCGCCAGCTAGGAATCAAACATTTCTAACATTAGGCTTTTACTTATAGCTGCATACAATAAACAACAAGAACAATAAAACTGTCAATCACAATTATTTATATACCACCAACGGTCTGATAAAAATGCCTCACTGTAGGTTTCAGAAGCTCTGTAGAATTCCTTTCAACCTAATTATTAACTAAAGTATAAAAGTCTTAAACATTTTAAATCCTATTTCATCTGTCAAACACCAAACACACCAGATCCAACTTCTCGGCTCATTAGCACGAACTGAAATCTGCAGATCACAAAGCGTGTGAGGAAAAAAATATTAAACTGTGTAAAACAGGAGATGACTGGAAAACTTTGTTTATTTAACGCCTCTGTACAGCTCAAAAGAGTAAAAGCTCGTCTGATACCAGGCTGGAAGTTGAACTTTCGGTCAACAATAACTCTTGTGTAACTAAGTCTATAGCGACAGGTGGTGCTCCACCAGAGTTCATTTCCACAAGCCAGTAAAACTTAAAAGGGACTTTGGGAATAAGTGAGCTCAGCTCACAAGTCAGGATACAAAGTCCAGCTATTTTAACCACTCAACACTGAACTGCAGTAACAGACCGTAGATTCCACGCCTGTGAGAAGTGACGGACCGCAGCAGGTTTTATTTGCATGTGTGTAGAAGCTCCTTTCTTGAACTAAACCTTAAAGGCAACAGTAAAAGAGACAAAACAAAGGAGAGAATAAAAGAGGATAGCAGTGGGGGGGGGTGGGGGGGTGGGGTGGGGGGGCGGTTATTCAACAAATTTCCTCAGCAGTGAGAATGCACTTAATAGATACTGATATGATATAAAACGACCACTTCCACAGCATTTTTAGTGCCAATAACTTTAATACTCTAGGGTTTGTAAAGTTGTATGCAAAAGTTTGGACAATCCCTGGTCAAGTGGCATTATGTTGATTTTAAGTTATAATGAGTAATATAAGGTGATGAATATGGCATGTATGTGCACATCGTATTACACAATGTCTACTTATTTGCCAAGTTTAATAAACTGGGGAAAAACAAATAATAAAAAGATGACATAGCTCTTACCAAGGTTGCATGTCTATTATTTGTTAAATTCAGCAAATAAACAGTAATATTGCACTAAAATGCACAGACAAGTTCTCTGTAGAGGATGTTTACTTATTTTTACTTGGAAAATCAATGTCGTTTGACCATGTGTACCCAAACTTTTGAATATGACTATATTAATTTCACTGTTTAGCATTTAGAAGCTTTCTTTAATGCAAAAATATTGCACCCTAACCCATAATATATTGTGTCTGAAAATGCTTTTAGATTCTACAGATATTGTTAATATATGAAATTAAATTAAAAAAATTTCAAAGTGGTTTATTTGCAAAAGGGGATTATACTAACCAGGTCTAAATTCTGAAGGGGTGGATTTTTTATTGTTTAATTGTTTGTTTTTTTAAATAAATGCTTACCTACTGAACTAAACGGTTTCATAGTCTTTCTGTTGTGTCTCAGAAAAACTAAGTATCGGGCTACATGGCATGAAAACACGGTCTCGTGATATATTTTTGCCACGTTGTGCACCCATAACTGAGCGAGCGCAACAGGAAGAATAGACTCACCAGAGCGGGCCACTGGATCTGCTTGGCACGGGTCGTCTGCAGCTGTGAGCCCTCCTTCCTCTTGGCCCAGACGAGTTGCTGCTCCAACAGAAAGATCCGGAAGTCTTCGTACACCTTCACCCACTCGCGCTTCTCCCACTCCAGGTCATCAAACTCCACATACACCTAAAACAGGACAGAGGACAAGGGCTTATTAGCAGAACAACACGGCCTTAGGCTCAAGAGTTTTTCCACTGACAATTTTAAAGAAGCTCCTTTTTCCCACCAGCTTTATTTCTAGTGTTGGGGGGGGGGGGGGGGGGCAGTTTGTTTAAGACGCAACATCTGAGCCAAGTTTACAAAGCTGGCATGAACTTGCTGAGTTTCAGGGAGCTGTGCTGTGTCTCACAGCTGTACAATGGTTACAGTGGGACTTTGGGGAATCCCCCCAGAAAGATACATATCATCAGGGGACAGAGAGAGAGAGAGAGAGAGAGAGAGAGAGAGAGAGAGAGAGAGAGAGAGAGAGAGAGAGAGAGAGAGAGCGAGAGAGAGAGAGAGAGAGAGAGAGAGAGAGAGAGAGAGAGAGAGCGAGAGAGAGACAGAGAGAGATAGAGAGAGAGAGACAGAGAGAGAGCGAGAGAGAGAGAGAGAGAGAGAGAGAGAGAGAGCGAGAGAGAGAGAGAGAGAGAGAGAGAGAGAGGGGGAGAGGGAGAGAGAGAGAGAGAGAGAGACGGCGTTCCTGGAGAGTTAATCACAGCCTGCAGTAGAGCAAACACACATGTTTGTAGCTGGATGAACGTGGAGGTTTTGCAAGAAAAGAAGAAAGAAATGAGGCGTGAATTCCCAGCAACACTGCAACGTTCATATTTTCAGACAGAGTGAAAAGAAAGTGCTCTTTGCGGGGGGACACATTAAATGAAACACTGACGGCCAGAAGTTATTTTGGCCTGTAGTCTTCAAAAAGCTGAAAAGAATTTGAGGCTGGCAGCAACTTGTGAAACCCAAATAACTCATTCCCTTTGTTTTTCTGCAGCCTCTACTGACGATGTACAGTCTTAATAATTACAATGGTCAGGGTCATTCATGCTGGACACCTTCAGACTTCAACAGACAGCTGGACACCATTAATGTTGTGAGCACCGTTTGTGGTGGAGCCATATACAACCCGCTGTGTTCTGATCTTATGTGTCACTAAGACGTGGGCACAGTCACTGAAGGGCTGCCATAGATGACTATCGAGCAGAACCGCTGGTTCTTCCAGCGCAACGGTCACTGCTCACCGATCCGCAAAGCCTAGATGACGGGTTAATCAATTACAGAAATAATGGTTAGCTGCACTGTGCTCCATCATAAAAATGCTTCCTGTATGTCTCCTAACCTGGTGGGTGTTAAAACAAAGGGTGCGGAGCGAGGGTCGCGAGGGTCACGAGGGTCACGAGGGATCCTATGCCTTTTTTTTCCGAGGGCTTTTTTTGTCTTTGCTATCATGAAATCTGAAAGTCAGAACTGCCAGTAAGAACACGCTGACCAATCAATGAAGCTGCTGGTGATCGCAGAACAATGACAATTACCTGATCACAAGAGGCGGACAATGAAACCAACTTCTAAGCCTGAACTTTGAAGGTGAGGAAAACTATCCTTATAGATTTCTTTTAAAAACTGAAAGCAAGTGTCTTGAAAAGCTGTAATAAAGGTGGAGGGCAGACACACGAAATACTCTAAAAAGGTTATCTTTAATTGTTGAAGCTTCTGTGTAACTTAAGCCACCCTACGACTCAGCAAGTCTGGCGATGGTATTGGACATCATGGTGCTAAGACACTCAAACATCACCATGCTGAGCATTTGCCATGGTTATTTTATTATTTTTCCATTCATCTCACTATGTAATAGGGTAGGCATATTAAAAAATATGTGCTTCAAAAGGTTCCTTAGAAAAGGCAATGGTTCCATATAGAACCGTGAACACTCAATAAACCATTTGCATGGGTGAAGTTTCAGATAAAGAACGAGAATGTGCTCTAGATGGTCCTATTTAGCACCAAAAATAACTGTTCTGCTGTTATAAGCTTGACATTGAACAACAACAACAACAACAACAACAACAACAACAACAACAGAAGAATCCTTTTGCTGACAGCACCATTTTTGGAGCTATTGGTGGTTGGTTAGTGTAGTGGGTAACACCTCTGCCGTCTATGCTGTACTACTGGGGTTTGATCCCTCATCTGGGCAGCACCCTACACAGTACCAATAAGAGTCCTTGGAAAAGGCTCCTTAAGCTCCCCTTGCCTACCTGTGTAAAATGACTCAATTGTAAGTCGTTTGCCGAATTCAGTTTGTCTTATTTCACTCATAGATCTGGTCAGTCTCAGGACAAGCATGGGTGCTAGTGTGAAAACATTTTGGGAACCCTGTTCTAACCTACGCTGTATATTACCACTGCCTTCTGAATGTAGACTAATGAAGCAACGTGCAGAGTGGAGGTAAGGTAACAAACAGAGGGAACCCTCCTCTTCCTCCTGTTGCACATGCACTGAAATGCCCTATAGCAGTAGCAGTAGCAGCAGCTTACGCCACGCTGGCTAACAGACGGCCGTTGCGTAATGTGGACTCAAACCAAAAATGATTCACCGAGCCTGCTGCGTTTTTAATCACTCTGACAGCCTTTCAGAGCCTCCTCCTCACTCTTTACTGCATGGATGACTGTGTGCGTGTCGGAGTGAGAGAGGGAAACAGGTGAGGAGCAGGACAGATGTCAGATGGACCCCCCCTTTGTCTCTATATCGGTCTCTCTCTTTCACCATTCCTCATTTTTCTGCCCGTCTCTCCACTGCACCACTTAACCCTTACCTTCTACCCACCACCTTTCAAAGGGGATTTTTCAGATTTTCTGCATAATTATGTCTCTAAACACGTACAGATGGTCATTCGGGGAGGTTTGACGAAAAATGGTAAGTTTCTCTAGAACAAAGTAAGTCAGAACTGTTCGCAGTGGTGGTGATAAAGACATCTAAAGAGTTTAATTCCTCTAAAAGCTAAACCTCAGAAAGTTATTACATGAAATGGTTATGAATATGCTGTTCATATGTTATGAATATGCTGCCTGATGCCTGAGAGTTCTGGCCGAATACGTATGTTCAAAATCCGTTAAAGGTGGAGAGGTACATGCAGGGCATTGTCAGGCAAATCAGTCCTGATTTTCCAGATTTACAACTATCATATCAACATTTCGTACAAACACTTGTGTAGGTTAATTTTGGACAGTAAATAAAATAGCTATATTTGCACTGTAGATACTGTAATCCCTGGCTGATTTCACCGCCAACGGGGAAACGCGGTAAGTTTCTCTACACCGTACTTTTTCACATCAAACCACTGAAAGACTTTATTTTCCTCTCAACCACTGAATTATCATGGAATTTGTCTATAACTTACTATAAATTAGCTTTGCTTTGGCATTGGCTCTGATCCCTACTGCCTCTCTTTCTCCACCTCAATTCAATCACATTGATTTACAAACTTCTTTAAATTTAAATTTCTCCATAATAATTCTGTTTTTATGTAAAATGGTGCACTGTAAAGAAACTCACAAATACTTTACAGTGGTGGTGATAGGAACCAGGGGTCACAATGTCCACAATAAAGATACAGATATTTTATTTACTGTCCAAAATAATCATAATATAATATAAGGTTTATAATGTTAAAGCAGACGTAAATTTGACCTCAGAATGCCCTTCATGGACCTCGTGCCAAAATATTATCAAAGTTATCGTCTCTGGTGTCAGGCAGCATATTGCAAACCATTTCATGTAATCATTTTTTTGAGGTAGTTAAGGCATTAAATACATCCATTAACCACCTGGTTATGCAGGAATTTTGAAAATTTAAGTGGAATTCCCCTTTAAACAGTGCAAGCTGCAGAAACATGAGAGGGGATAAAAAAATCTAACACACACACACACACACACACACACACACACACACACACACACACACACACACACACACACACATATTGCTGTCCAAAGGAAAACAAGGATCTCTAATATGAAAAGTTTACTTAAAACATTTACTTGCAATGCAAGTTCAGACCCAGAGGCTTTATTCCGAGCAAATTTGGAGCATTTCTATTGGTCCCGCCCCCCTTCCCCCTTTTTGTGGGTTGGCAGGAGTGACGCAACCCTCCCGTACTCCAGTCTCCACTGCAGGGATCA
>NC_051223.1:475000-485000 GCF_015220715.1 Pygocentrus nattereri | reverse complement strand
GCCCATCAGAACTGCAGCAGCATCCAATAACCATCACCTTTCTCACCCTCACTACTAAAGAGTCAGAGAAAAACGTGAAAGCGCTCCACAGCAGCACCACGCCAAGAAGCAAGCATGAAAAGCAAGAAACAGCCATGAAACAAAGACCTACACAAACGACCACACGATCCCTGACAGCTCTCCTGGTGCTCAGTCTGACTGATCACAGCACACGGAACAGGCAAGAGATCACCATCCTTCAGTAGAGACAGGCTGAGCGGAAGCTATCCGCGAGCGTCACGCCTGCAGAAGCTGGACCACAATGAATTAGCAAAACTTATCCAGCTGATCTTCTGAACAAAAAACTAATTATGATACTAAAACTAAGAATCAGAACCAGAACACTTTTGGTCAGAATCAGCGAACTGTTTTTATTTGGGCTAATCTGTATTAAAGTTCCTCGTGACTCAGAAGGATAAGCAGTTTAGAAAATGCGTTTGTGTGTGTTGTTGTTGTTTTATGAGGTAAATAACACGAGGCAGGCAGGCACTTCAGAGTCCCAAAACAGTAGAGCTGAAACACTCCATAGGACTTCAATACGAATGGGCAGGGCTAAACTGCTGTAGGCTGACGAGGTGGATATATGTAAACAGGATTGTTTTCAAGACATCACAGAAACAATCATGTTTTTTGCAGCACGGCTTCTACATTTGGACCGTATTGCGCTTTTTAAAACTTTAACAGTGTCCCCATATTAGCTCAGACTCCTTCTGAGAAAGTGATGATTCAGTTTTCTATAATAAGGGCATGTAAGGAGCCTACTGTGAATTTAGCTGGAAGTTGCTGCTCCTCCGGCACAAACCAGCTTATCTATGTGACACACGGCAGTATCTCACCGCTACGTTAACAATCGGGTCCACCCTGGACATGGCATCTGATATTATGCTAGAGGAAACGCTGAGAACCTTGTTCACCCCAATTAAAAAGCTCAAACCTGCCAATAAAATGCACCCAAGACAGCAGACCAAGCACGGGTAGTAGATATCTGAAAAAGCTGACGGGCACCTTAAGTGCCCCTCTGCTATGAGTCACCACCTACAAGCACTCCATTAATTATTAGGCAAACTTGTTGCCTTTCAGTCCAGTGCGCCGTTCTAAATGCTGAACATGCCACTCGCATCAATCATTTAAATTGGAAGAGTTTTTCATTTTGATCCCTGCTGTCAGCAAGAGGAATTCTGAAGAAGAATCACCTTCACCAGCAGCAGATCATGATCATTTACATACACATTTGGCAATTTTAGACGTGAAAATTTTTCGAAAGCACTGAAGGTGTTCTCATTCTCACATGCTTTCGAATGACAGTGCAATATCATTAATATGCATAAATGGTCAAATTACACTGAAAGTGGCAATCGTTGGGGTCCAAGCATTTTGTGCCTTATGCACTTATGTTACCAAATACAACAGAAACAAGTGACGAGGTTTTTAGAACGTCTTCTATAATAAATGTTCAGGAGAAAGCAAAAGCAGATGTCTGCCAAATTTCATGCACACTGTCCTTCTGACCTTGTTATGACAAGTAATATGTTTTAACAAGTGTAAAAACCAGAAAAGCTGTAGGATTTTTGACTTGACTTACAGTGGCAAAGCTGTTGAACTCCATGACCTGAATCATTATGTAGCAATATTTTTTTTCTCTGTACTTTATTCTCAGAGCACAGGAATGCTTCAGTTTCAGCTTAAAAATCACAGTGTTCTCTCCACAGGCATCTGGTTTCAGAGCTTGCTCATAGGTTCGACACACACTACACATGGTAGGTTTAAAAAACTACAATGTCTGCTACTGAATGTAAAACGTACTGAATAATCTATGCAATCAGCTATAACAGTGGCATGACTTATGTGGCATGATGCTTAATAAAATGTTCTTTATCCAACATGCATTTAGAGATACTGTGAGAATTACGCAGTTCTTTCAACTTGAAGGCATTTATTTGGCCTATGAACAGAAACTATGACCTAATTATGGCCCTAGGTAGAAAGAAACTCCCAGAATTTCCATTGGATTACAGGCAGCAGATCATGTCCACACACAGCTGACTGTTCAGGATCCCAGGCCCAGCTGGTGGTAAAGGCCATCAGCTATTTGGCCTAACCCAAAACACAGTAACCTTACATTATTAGAGACATGCAGGAAATAAATGCAGAATCTACAATGCACATAAAATCACCTCCCCGAGTCAATCGAGCACAGGAGCTGTTGTGGAAGCAGCTTTAAATGCACGCGTTTAGAAGGGTCAACCGTGGCCTGTTCACGCATGCATGAGGGATAAAGGCTTGTACCGCTTCCAAGCTAAGACGGGCCATGGAGGCGTTATATAACTGCAGTCAGACGCCCAGAGAGTGGGGGCTGCCTGACTGCCCACTGAACCCTCAACACTGGCTGTGGATGAGGAGCTGGAGCCGGAGCTAACCGGCCTGGCCATGAGAGTGTCTAGCATTCAGCCATTTTATGAAGAGCGTGAGCAGGCTGGACTGTGAAAATGCCCGAAAAAGGCAAATCAGAAGAAGGCTGAATTCCTGCATTAAAAAAAATAGGGGCTGGAATAGGTTAGGCAAACTGGCCACAGGCACAGTGCATGAATATAAGTATTAAAGTAAGGTAAATAAACAAAATAAATACAATAGCAATTGCAATTTGTATAGCAATTAAACTTGATTACATGATGTTCAGAAATCAGTAGTTATTAGTTGCTAATTTGCAGGATAAAAAATATATTTATAACATTTTTTATATAAAAGCACATTTGTGCTAATACCGATATGATTCAACATCTCTATTCCCATTATCTGAACGTTTCAAACGGCTTTTCGTCATTTGGACTTTTTTTTTTTTTTCTGACTGCTTGATCAACCATCATCAGGGATATTTCATACACACACACACACACACACACACACACACACACACACACACACACACACACACACACACAGACACACACACAGACACACACACACACACACACAGACACACACAGACACACATATAAACTAAATTGTGCAGCACAATCAGTGCCAGGTCTACTACAGGGACGTAAATGTAAATAGGAACATGCAGTCCAACATAATAGAGAAGCATTACACCTACAAAATAGCTGAAACATTTCATTTGAAGCTCCTACAATTGTGCACAAAAACTCATGAATCTGTACTTGTGGAGAAAGCAGAGAGACTGCCTGAGGGCATCTCATCTGCTAAAAAGAAAAGAATGATCCTAACAAGCCAGCAGAAATCCTATTTTCTTGATTTCGGTTTAATTAAGTGGGCACACACGCACTCGCACTCACACACACACACACACACACACACACACACACACGCACACACACGCACACACACGCACACACACGCACACACACGCACTCACACTCACACTCACACACACACTCACGCTCACACACACACACACAGAATGTGTTCTGGGGAGTCTGATCTCAGAAACACAACAAAATGTGCAGGCAATATGATATGTAAGATCTGGTTGCTATGCAACTAACAGCACACACGCCATTCGGTTACTCATGCACATGCACCCTTTCACTCTTTTCTTCTCTTGCTCCGTTCTTTTCCCTCTCTCGGTACGACAAAACCAACAAGATAGCTCTGTTCATTTAAACCAGTGTTGGTGTCTAACAACACTGACTACTCATTTTTCTGACAGACAAAATCTTGTATACATC
Organism: Pygocentrus nattereri; assembly: GCF_015220715.1. NCBI lineage: Eukaryota > Metazoa > Chordata > Actinopteri > Characiformes > Serrasalmidae > Pygocentrus > Pygocentrus nattereri. The sequence continues at coordinate 481,275 of NC_051223.1, read as the reverse complement.
ATTTTCACGGTGAATCACACTATTTTTAAAGAACAGTGTTCAAAAACACAAACAGTGAATAAATATTTGGTTGGAGCAGAATCGTGACGCGGGGTTAATGCCTGCATTTTATTCATTTGACTGCGTTTATAACTCTGCAAAATAAGCGTGACTTTTCTCTGTAGTGCTATTCCAGGTCAGTTCAGTTGGCATCAGTAGATTTGTACATGAATATGTACAAAGAATATCAGCTTTGGCCCACAATTCCCATCCCACTGCATCAGAGTGATGCATCTGAACTATAACCGGGGATGTGCACGGATACCTGGTTATCTGTTCTGTGCCACTATCAAAACACAGAGATTACTAATCAGGCATGTGCTTTATTACAGAAAGTCAGAAAACATACAGACAATTCAGCAGAACAGCAATGTTCTGTTTTAACAACGCTGAACAACAAGACGGTTACGGCCGCATTTGCAAATGTCCACTATGGCAGACGCTGCATGCTGTTAAAGTGAGAAGGAAGGGATAACGTAGCCAGGTGTGGTGTGGCTGTTTCACTAAATACTTTAGCTGATGTTAGCTAGAGGAGTAAAGACCTCATGAGTTTCAGTCAGCACCCCGCAGTGTACTGGTTACCTCTACTAACCCAGTAGCTCATCTGAAGAGGCAGCCTCTGGTACAACTGTATTGAGTTAACAGTCTATAACAGGCTTGGTTTTGTGGATTCTGACACTGATATCTATAAAAACTCACATAAGCGTGGATAAAACTCAGGCTTCAAAACGGCTGCTGCTACTGCTTTTAGCTACGTGACGCAAAATGCCTTTTAGGGCTATATATACCGTGTCATAGGGCTATATATACCGTGTCATAGGGCTATATATACCGTGTCATAGGGCTATACATACACAGTGTCATAGGGCTATATATACCGTGTCATAGGGCTATATATACAGTGTCATAGGGCGATATATATACCGTGTCATAGGGCTATATATACCGTGTCATAGGGCTATATATACCGTGTCATAGGGCTATACATACACAGTGTCATAGGGCTATATATACCGTGTCATAGGGCTATATATACAGTGTCATAGGGCGATATATATACCGTGTCATAGGGCTATACATACACAGTGTCATAGGGCTATATATACCGTGTCATAGGGCTATATATACAGTGTCATAGGGCGATATATATACCGTGTCATAGGGCTATATATACCGTGTCATAGGGCTATATATACCGTGTCATAGGGCTATATATACCGTGTCATAGGGCTATATATACCGTGTCATAGGGCTATACATACACAGTGTCATAGGGCTATATATACCATGTCATAGGGCTATACATACACAGTGTCATAGGGCTATATATACAGTGTCATAGGGCTATATATACCGTGTCATAGGGCTATATATACCGTGTCATAGGGCTATATATACCGTGTCATAGGGCTATATATACCGTGTCATAGGGCTATATATACCGTGTCATAGGGCTATACATACACAGTGTCATAGGGCTATATATACAGTGTCATAGGGCTATATATACCGTGTCATAGGGCTATATATACCGTGTCATAGGGCTATATATACCGTGTCATAGGGCTATACATACACAGTGTCATAGGGCGATATATACAGTGTCATAGGGCTATATATACCGTGTCATAGGGCTATATATACCGTGTCATAGGGCTATATATACCGTGTCATAGGGCTATATATACACAGTGTCATAGTGCTATATATACAGTGTCATAGGGCGATATATATACCGTGTCATAGGGCGATATATATACCGTGTCATAGGGCTATATATACCGTGTCATAGGGCTATATATACCGTGTCATAGGGCTATACATACACAGTGTCATAGGGCTATATATACAGTGTCATAGGGCGATATATATACCGTGTCATAGGGCTATATATACCGTGTCATAGGGCTATATATACAGTGTCATAGGGCGATATATATACCGTGTCATAGGGCTATATATACCGTGTCATAGGGCTATACATACACAGTGTCATAGGGCTATATATACAGTGTCATAGGGCGATATATATACCGTGTCATAGGGCTATATATACCGTGTCATAGGTCTATATATACCGTGTCATAGGGCTATACATACACAGTGTCATAGGGCTATATATACCGTGTCATAGGGCTATATATACACAGTGTCATAGGGCTATATATACCGTGTCATAGGGCTATATATACACAGTGTCATAGGGCTATATATACAGTGTCATAGGGCGATATATGTACCGTGTCATAGGGCGATATATGTACCGTGTCATAGGGCTATATATACAGTGTCATAGGGCTATATATACAGTGTCATAGGGCTATATATACAGTGTCATAGGGCTATATATACCGTGTCATAGGGCTATATATATCCCGTGTCATAGGGCTATATATACACAGTGTCATAGTGCTATATATACAGTGTCATAGGGCGATATATATACCGTGTCATAGGGCTATATATACACAGTGTCATAGGGCTATATACACAGTGTCATAGGGCTATATATACCGTGTCATAGGGCTATATATACACAGTGTCATAGGGCTATATATACAGTGTCATAGGGCGATATATACAGTGTCATAGGGCGATATATATACCGTGTCATAGGGCTATATATACACAGTGTCATAGGGCTATATATACCGTGTCATAGGGCTATATATACACCGTGTCATAGGGCTATATATACACAGTGTCATAGGGCGATATATACAGTGTCATAGGGCGATATATACCGTGTCATAGGGCGATATATACACAGTGTCATAGGGCTATATATACAGTGTCATAGGGCGATATATACCGTGTCATAGGGCTATATATACCATGTCATAGGGCTATATATACACAGTGTCATAGGGCTATATATACCGTGTCATAGGGCTATATATACAGTGTCATAGGGCGATATATACCATGTCATAGGGCTATATATACACAGTGTCATAGGGCTATATATACCATGTCATAGGGCTATATATACACAGTGTCATAGGGCTATATATACCGTGTCATAGGGCTATATATACAGTGTCATAGGGCTATATATACACAGTGTCATAGGGCTATATATACCGTGTCATAGGGTGATATATACAGTGTCATAGGGCTGTATATACACCGTGTCATAATAGGACAGAATTCTTTTCATGAGCTACAATAGTGTGGAATGGGCCATTTGAAGGGTTAATAAAACACTTAACACTTGTGTGCATAACAAATGACTACAATAACTACACAACGGCTACAGTTGGTTATGGCTATACAGCTATGTAAATATCAGAAAAGATTAATATCACCGTGATGAAAAAAGGTCAAGGCTTATTTACATTTGGCCGTCAATATTGAGGTCAAGCTCTAAACATTAACCGAACACTGTCAGTGCACTGCCTTCAGTTACATCTCTTATTAAGACGGATGGAATCAATTAGGCCAGTGTCTGGTCCAGGACACTTAAGGCATTTGTCGCAGTACAGTGTGCGATATAAGCACTTGAAACCAAAAGCGATGAGATATAATCTATTTCACACTTACAGAACCACTGCACTTTTCAAATCTGTCCTCTGACGAAGAAACGTTCCCACAGAGTAGGTCGCAGAGCCATATATGCAGAGTGGCTCAGCTCGACGACTCTGGCTTCCACTATGAGAAACACATTGATGTTCAGCGGGATTTTTGTGCTGTCTGCTGTCAAACTCCCTATTAGATTATTATTTATTATTATTCTTCCTCAGCACACGCCACAGCACAAAACAGAAGTGCAGATTCCTAAATCCGAGAAGTACACACCCCTCTTAAAGAGACGGACGGTAATCAAACACAACGATGCACATTTAAAAGCACGTTGAGCGGTGTGTGTGTTTATGTGTGTGTTCTCCACTGGTTCCAGACAGTGCAGTGATTATTATTCCCTCATGCAAATCTGCCTGTAGTCTCACAGGGCCATGATCTTGTAACGAGAACATCTGGGGATAACCATGAGAAATGTTGGGCTAAATATAGTCGGAACAAACTGAATGTAACATTTCTAAAGAACTCTAATAGCTCATGAAAGCAGGGGGACCATGGTGCACTCGTCAATACTGCCCGATGGACAACAAGACTGTCAGCAGCCCACAGATGCCAAGCAAGTCAACGTGGTGGAAAAAGCACCTCTACAAAACTCCAATTATGCCTCCACGGGCTGAGGATAGAAAGGAACAGAGGTGCTGGGAATACATACTCAGAATCTGTGTTTAGCCCAAGCCCGAATATCATTACACTTTATTCATTTAACTAAATAAACCAAAATGTACTTAAAATATACACACACACACACACAGCCCCTCTGACAGACGATCAAACTAATAATCGCCTCAGTAGGGGAAATATTCTTTGCATTAATGTTGTACTGGACACTTGTTTAGGGGGCTGTGAGAGCAGCAGTGGACAGAAGCAGGCTATGAGAAAGAAAGAAATGTTTACAATGTTCAAAGCTTTATTTACATGACAATTACATGAAGAAAACTGTCCACCATTAACAGCAAGGAACGGAGAAAATGAAAAGATGAGCCTTATCAATATGAATAAGCGTTTTCTGTATACTTCACTTTATGTACTGTAATTAAACGTGTTACGGAAAACATCCAGGAAAGTGTATTCATTAATCAGCCATAACTACTTATTCAAAGTTTGCCCAACTCCTGCATATATATGTGTGTTGTGTGTGTGGAGAACACACTACATTAGGTAAAAATAAAGAGAGGTGTTTATGGAGAATTTCACCAAAATACCGCACCAACAGTTAAAAGATGTGTCCCCATATGTATTTCTGTGACCTCTGGCCCCATAAGCCGACTCTGCGCGAGTGCAGGGCTGCGTAATATATTATTTATAATTCCTGTGGTAGCAGTTTTTGCAATACTGATGTCGTACACGGCTGTATCATGCGAAGTCTCTGATAACTGCATTCTGATCAATCACAAGTGTTCCAGATGATTTTCACGGTTTCCAGAGGACTCAAGATAATCACGTTTCAACATCTCAATCATTTTGGCCAGAAACAAGAGAGCACAATCTGAATCCACCAATATTTATTCCTAACATGCAACCAGCTAACGTAGTTTTACTCTGACCCACCTGTCAGTCAAGACAAAGCGCAGGCTGTATTTAAATTAGACAGAGAACAAACACTTTTCTTTTTCTGATACCGAAACCCTGAGTATCCACATCTATAGCGGTACAATTTTTTTTTTTAAATGTGTTTATTTATATAGCACCTTTCATATATTGGTGACAGTTCAAAGAAAATAAAATAATAAGGGAAAATAAAATAAACTGAAATACTAACAGAAAGAAAAAACTCATTACTTTGTAACGTAAGTGATAGAAAGTACTGGAAATGTGTTTCATTTATTCATATAGTCCACAGTGTGAGCTTCAGGACAAATCAAATAAATAAATAAATTTGGTCCCAAAAATATTACCCACTGGCCACCTGCCTGTAAAACAATCAGAAACGGCCTTAGACGTCACGACTGGGACATCCTTAAAATAGTTTAAAAAACAAAAAAAAACAAAAAAAAAACAACAATATACAGGTTTTTTTTACTATTTTAAGGATGTACACACACACACACACACACACACACACACACACACACACACACCAATATAATCACAAAAGTGTTTTTTTGCCTGTTTCGTGCAGCTGTAGCATGTACTACTGCCGGAGCTGGAGGAAAATCTGCCCATCACTAAAGGCAGCAGGGCTACCCTGACTGGCTGAGCTCGGGCCGCTGCAGTCCAATCACGGAGGACTCAGACACGGCTCACACACACACACATACACACACACTCTCCTTGCTTCCCCAGCATGGCTAAATCTGCCTTTCAAATCATTGGAGCAGAGAGGAGAGGGAGGAGGGAGAGAGAATATTCACTTTTTGCTCTCTTTTCATCAGATTAGTGTTAAGGAAAGCTTCTTTCACAGAGCCGGGTGTAAGGACACAAGGTGTTCTCTCATCTTACAGGCATCATCCCTCCGGCGAGAACAGAAGCCACGGTGGCAGCGATGATGAAATGAGATGTTAATGTCACTTTGTACAATTCGCGAGACACTGGGGGGGGCATCTCTGTTTATGGAGCATCAAAAAAGAAAGCACCTGTACGCAGAGTGGTCGTGTGCGAGGTTGTGAATATCACAGCGTCCTCATTTTCCCCTCCTGTCAGGAGCTGTCAGAGCTTCC
>NC_051223.1:467500-470000 GCF_015220715.1 Pygocentrus nattereri | reverse complement strand
TTACGCTGAATTTTTAAAACTGCTGAATTTCCCCGAGCTACATGGGCACACCAGAAAGACAAACATCTCTACATTCTGGCAACCCTCAAGACCCTCTGAATACGAAGACACCACAAACAAGCCCGAGACACAGCCAACTGAGCAGTAAACAGCCCATCCTGCTGTGGACAAACAAAAGGAACAGCAATTTCTCAATATAAACAAGTGAGCACAGGACGTAGGCCAGGCCTGCCACTCTTATCTCTGAGCGAAGGGCCAAGGCAGCACGGTACAAAGCTCAGAGTTATTAGAGCGAGGAACACTAGCACACACAGCGATGGCCACAACACCAGCCTGGCAAGGAATAGCCACCGGCTCTCACTGCTGAGAGTGGAAAAACGGCTACACTGCATGAGGAATTGTTGAGACGCTGGGCCTCCTGTCACCTTAAACTCGATATAAATCTAATTTACGCTTAGCCCACGTGAAGCTGAGCCTGGAACCACAGGATACACTGTTACTTTCCATTCTTTGCAATGCCACCTATCATAAGATCTGTAATCAGAATGGCCCGGAACACATAAGGCCTACATTACAGTAGGTCAGTGAAAGCTCGTGAGTCATATTATTTACACTACTGCAAAAGTCAAAGACCACTCTTCATTTCCTTCATATCCAGCCAAAACAACAGTAACTCAGCAGTCATTCATTTCTTCCCTGAGGAGATTAGAATGATGTCCTTGCATAATCAAGGGGAACGTCAAAAGAAAATAAGTGCGAAGAACAGGAGTTTTCCCAAATTGGAACAATACAAAATACAGAGAACAAGGGACTCCTGACAACTGTGCAAGACCCTGTAGACTGTAGACCACCAAAACTGTCCCCAAACAGTACTTAAAGAGAGTGCTCTGAGAGAGTTCTGACGTGTGCTATGAAAATATCCACAGGTGCTTGTCCAAGCTTGTCCAAGGAGGGGGGTGGTGGTGGTGGTGGGGGGGGGGGGGGGGGGGGGTGAAGCAGTCAAGAAGCCGTTACTGACACACACAAAAAAGTTTGCAAATCAAACAAAGAAGCTGCTGTTCTTAGAATGACGGACTGTACACCCCAGAGTCCAGACTGACCTCAACTGAATAACTCAATGTATTTGGGATTACTTGGATCGTGAGAAGCATAAAATGCAACCAACTTCTAAGACTGAACTCTGAAGGTGCAGAAAAGATTCAACTGCAAGTTACATAAATGGTAGTTTCTGGCTGCACATCAAAGGATTCAAAGTCTACAATCCAATGGGCATCGCACTGTAAATTATATATTGTTTTTTTTTCCTTCCTAAGTTAAGTGTGAAACTGTCTCATGTGCTATCCAGGTTCAAGAAATACACACACAAAAAAACTGTGTGAGGAAACTCAGACATGCACAGAAAGTCTGGTATGAATCTATTCTTGCCTTTCCGGCTCAGCTGAAACGACACTGCTCAGGCAGACAGGGCGTATTGATTGTGCAATCTGAGAATGTAAAACAGAAATCTCTGATCTTCACGTTGATCAGCAGTCATCTGTGGAGTGGAGGAGACCCGTCAGATGGGAGAAAGTGAGCAGGAGAGAGAAAACAACAGAGGGGGAGGGAAAGCGTGTGTGCTGTGGACTGTTAGCTTGGGAGGCCAGGGGTATTTATGGCTCCAGATTGCAATCGGAGAGCAGGTGTGAGTGCTCAGCCTGGGCAGGCTCTGTTTTCTGCATGGCATTTCCTGTGAGGGAGTGCAGACAGGGACAAACTAGACGTCTGAAAACACATCGACCTGAATGTCTGAAGGTGACTTCTTCTGCCTTGATTGTGAAATGTTATCAATTATACGCTGGATGAGCCAGATTTGAGGCCGGGGTAGAAAGAAGAGGAAAGAACAAGCCACAAGAGGTTGAGCATTACAGCGATTGTATTACGTCTAATAATGTCCTCAGCTGTGACTTGAAGTAGACTAAACCTGCTGTAGCTGTGAAAATCACCGTACTGTACGTTGTCAAGTGGCTTATTTCTTTTATGAAACCGCAGACAACATAAAATGTGATGCGGTCAAATGTCCCTTTTCCATATCATTTTGGTGGTGACTTGCTTACAAGGCAAAGGTTTCCACATTAACCATTATTTAGTCTTTATGTTATCTCACAAACAAAGTGAAATGGCTGTAAAATGAAGGGTAACTAAAAGTTCTTGTCTTCCCCCAGCAGCCCACAGGTGCTTGGCAACAGCAGCTTGATCTAAACACACTAAAGTGCTTTTTGAAGAATAGTTTACTGTTTCTTATAAAAGCAATAAGCCCTTTGGTGCTGTGGTAAAGTATAATAATAATAATAATAATCAATTCTATTAATATTTGAAACAAGTGGGCTTGGGGTACTTTCAAATGTAATTCTAATGTAATAAGAAAGAAATATATTTTGTATGGTTGCTGCCCATGTCCAATGCTGTGCACACAGCCCATCCAGTAACATTTGGTGTATCTGAAACAATAATTCATGATCAA
>NC_051223.1:392500-457500 GCF_015220715.1 Pygocentrus nattereri | reverse complement strand
CTCACTACATTGCTTATTTATTCATTAATGTATCTAATATTAGTTTATTACGATAATTAAAAGAGGATTTCTAACTTCTTACGGAAGCTGTAGGCTGACATTTCAAGCTTGTGTGGTTTCAGGCCCATGAGTTTGGATGTCTGTATATGAGAATAACCAAGTCCGTCCCTTAGTGATCTTAATCCGTGGCTCTTTTCAGGACCATACATGTAAATTTGGGTCAGTGATATTCTGTTTCCTCCCTGCATCAGACCTCAAACTAATTAGATAAATTGAATACATTTCTTTTTTTAAGTTTTATTAAATAACCAACAATTTGGAATACTAAGGAGAACAACTCTAAAGAACATGGCAGATTCACTTAAAAAAAATGAGTAACAAAAAAAAAATTAACAAAGAAAAAACTCTGAATGTGGTGCCAGCAGGTTGGGGAACGGGGAAGGGAGGGTGTATCATGGGGGGGTGTATTGGTCTTGGTTTTAGAGTGATACGCCCCAATAGTTAAATAATATATTAACATAACAACATTAACATAAATACATATTAACATAACATTAACATAACTATGCATTTTATAGCTTTGCAACTGTCTAAGCCGAGCCTCCCAAGGAAAAAGCAGCACCACTGGGTCTCAGTCTGTTGCCATAGCTACATAACTGTCCATGGTCACAGCATAAAGAGGGTAAAGATGCGTTCCTGTCCGTTCCAAATCCCAAAGAACTGTTTTCCTACTCAATTTGCATTTGCTCTCTGCTCACAGACACTGTCAATGTCACCACAGAAACCACAGCTGATCTAGGACCAGCCGAAGGCCTCAGCGAACGGGGCGGGCCAACGAGCAGGACATGGAGCCGTCATAACGGCTTTGTTTACAATTCTGGAAGAGGGAGCTGATGTGCTGAGGATGGTGGTCAAGTCAGACTGCCGTCTGCTCCTTAAACGCCCTGGGGAGCTGGGTCACCTCAGCTCTCATCCACATTCTCATTCCGAGAGACTACGATGCTGAGCTGGTAAGGCCACGTTGCTCTGGTGTCCATGTTAGACTCCTTCATATCCACTACCCTGAAAACGAAGTGGACGACTTCAAACGCAGCATACCAGACAGCAGGAGGTGACGGGAAAATTCTACGTTTGACTTTTTCAACACACAGTTCATTTAAAGGTGTAGTGGGCAGGTTGTTTATCACATGTAGATCACCGCCTTGACTGCATCGCATTGTCGCATGCTAACCTACACGTTTCCCCTCCTCCTGGAGCCAAGAAGAATTTTTCAGCAGGTCACTTCTCCTTCTCAGTCTTCATTTCTCTCTGTCTCTGTCTCTCTCTCTCTGTCTCTGTCTCTGTCTCTGTCTCTCTCTCTCTCTCTCTCTCTCTCTCTCTCTCTCTCTCTCTCTCTCAAAGTGGACATGTCTCCTGCCTGGCCCCTGGCGCCCCCACTGCTCACTCACGCGTGAGAAGGAGTGGAGCGGAACGGGCAAGGATTAGGCCTATACGCAGCTCCTGATGAGAAATCCCCGACCAGCGCAGCAGAAGATTCTAGAAACACCAGCACACAGTTGGAATGAGAACAAAGCTAGGGTCAAGCAGGCAGGACAGCATTGAACAGCATACTGCAGCGGTTCATCAAACTGGTCCTGGACTATCCCTGTCCTCAAAACACTGCACACTGAGGTCTTCACTGGTATGAAAATAAGCCTGAACTCAACCCGTACATGTGCTTTAGAGAACCAACCAGGCCTGACTGGCATTGCAAAACCTGAAACATAAACGTGACCCAACCCCTCACACACTTAGTCAGGTCTTGTCAGGCTGTGGTCGGTTAGCAGACACAGATGCAACACAAGCAGCACTGTTTACGTACTTGTTTGCATATATTTTGTGTATCTGGAGAATTAAAAATTGTAACCTTTCAGTGAAATATCTCTAAACCTTGACCTCTAAACCGTTAATCCATGCCAAACATTTTACAAAGCATCCCTGTCCTGGTGGTGCAACAAGAACTTCTCATATCTGCAGGTATTTGCATACAAGGTCTGTGAGCTTCTCTGTAAAACCTTCCATCATTGTCATGGTTATTGACACGGTTTGTTGAGCTTGTTGATCACATACAGAACGAGGGTATTCCAAGACCAGCACTGACAACAGGCCTAGTGAAGAACATCACTGTCTTGCGCAGTGGCAGGCACTGCTAAAGCAATAAGAATTCTTGGTCAAGACTCCTACTGCTACATATGCCTGCCACTCCAAGTCACTCTTGATAAGTGTCCACTAAACATATATGTGTAAATGTAAAGAAATGCCCTCAAGGCCTGTTGAGACTGGAGGTAAAAGTGTCTCAAACTGGATTTACTGGTGATGTCTGGTCATTCGCATTATTCTTTCTAATTGGACCTATATGGGACATCAGTCTGGACGCTCCAGAACTGACCCAGACAAGCCAAAGACCACTGATCCACCTGGTACGAAAAGCCTGGCTCCCTTTACCCTTCTTTGAGATTAATAGATTCCATTAAACTTTACTTTTATTTGTGGACACCAACCAAACAGAAAGGAAGCTTAGTTTCTTCTGTTTATCTGGCATGAGGTAAAACATTAGCAAAGGGGCACAAAATGATAATATAATAGAATAGGTGTTAGTTTAATTTCTCACGGTAGAACAGAGATGTCAAACTGGGTTCCTTCTGGGCCACAGCTCTGTAGAGCTCAGCACTCCTCTCCATTAACCTGATACAACTCATCTGCTCATTAGCGGTGCCTTTAGGAGTTGAATTTGGAGTGTTGGCAGTGGGAAAACGCTAATCTCTGCAGAGCTGTGGTCTTGAAAGAACCTGGTTTTGTAAAAGTCAGATGAATTTTGGTTGAGATCAGGTTTCCACACATCAAATTTCAGTATGAAGGTGATCCAAATCTGAACTAAAAGTTAAGATTCGATGTTTTTTTTCCTCTTGACACAAGATTGGATATGGGCCACTTTTATCTGCACAGCTCAATGACTAGTCATCTGATAACGCGCAAAAGCTCAGTGAAAAAGAAGCAGTGATCATCCAGCAGTTATCCTGAGCGTAAAAACTGTGGAATAAATATTCAGTACCGAGCAGAAGAAAAGGCCCTGATTTTCCACACACTGTGTTGAACAAAGAGCACCTCTGTTTCTCATTGCACACATGCTTGGCTTGGAGGACTGTATTAGGTTAGTGTTGCTTTAAGCGCACGGCACATTTTTCAGGCGCCTTCCGATGTTTGGCTTTTGAGCAGGGGCTGAAGACAGATGATCCCCCTGACAGTGGCGCTTCATTACCCAACAGGCTGCTACAAGTGAAGGGAGTGGCCGCACCCCACAACACCCCACCCCCTGCTCACAGCCACTGCTGGGCTCAGTCTTGTCATGCCTGTCCGTACATATGAAAGAAACACCTCACGTCAAAGCCTGCACCGTCTTCCAGCAACCACACAACCCTCATCAACATGTTTATATTATTATCTTTATGGGAACTCCCACTGACTTGTGTAACACTGTACCTGAATAAAGCTCTGTTTACACACAAAACTAAAACAAATCAACAAAACACCTGCTTCTGCGTCTCCTCCTCCCCTCTTCCAATGTCCCAGCACTCTGGCCTCTTGGGAGAGGATTCCTGAGTTACAGTCGTGAAACCTAAACTCCAAAGTCAGCTACGACCAGTTCTGGGTCCCACCGTGCAGGCTGGCTTAATTACACCCAACGTGATACACATGAAGAGAAGGAGTGTCGCATTACTGCAGCACGAGAAGAGATGTTCATTGAGAACGAAGTTCAAAGAAGTTTGGGCACATCTTGCCTTCTTTTGAAATTTTACAATTAAGTCAGAAAAAATACCTGCAAGGCCTTCACTAAAATAAAAACAGCTCCTTGCTAATACTGTGGCTGCATTCAGCAACACAGCGTCACATTCATCAAAGCTTCATCCGTGGCACAAATTAATTAATGATTTAACAGGCTTCTTTTCTCAAACCATTGCTAAGAGCACGCAACGAAAAGTCTTTGGGCCCGAGGAACATTTAAACTGTTGAAACCTTTGACTGCGGACAACAAGGGAGTAAATATGTGAAGCTTGGAATTATTCCCAAGGTCATAAATATCATCACAGATATTAATATGCATTGTGTTTAACATGTATAGTTACCATAAACCAGCACAGAAAAAGGCTCATATGTGTTAAATACATTTAGAAAAACTTTCGACGCAGTACATTTGCACGACAGGAGACTGAAGAAGCAGTGGCCTTACTCTGTTCCCGCTCGGACGCTTCCACTAGCGTGCCTAAAGCCTCCTAAACTAACTCCAGCTTTGGAATTGTTGTCTGGAGATGAACAAGGTCATTAATAATGAACTGCAAACTGCCTCCTAGGCTCCTCTTCTTATTACCTAGGACTTGACACTCATCCAAGACCTCATCAAATCCAATTAAGAAGCCCCCACCAAGACTATGAATGGCAGCTGACATCATTGCTGTTACCCAGGAGTCCATTAGCATTAGGTTACATGGCCACAATATGCTCTTGCATGGAAATAGCTTGGTTCTGTGACATCTTTGCATTTGTAGATGGACACTTATGAAAACATGTGGTCATATATACAGTTGCATGCAAAAAATTTGTCAGTCAAATTACGTTTCTGTTGATTTTATAAATGAAAATTAAATTTGTCTGCAGGGAAAACTTGTCGCACTGTGCTTGGATCCCAATTATCGACACTTGTGACGGAATTTGTGGACAGCCGTGTGGCTCCCGTAGCAGTTAGGAGAGAGTTTTGAAAAAGCTGTTTGAAAACGACTGATAAAAGAAAACACAAATATGAATAAAAAAATGAAACTGTCTTACAGAAAAACACAAATATGATTAAAAAAATTAAAAATTAAACTGTCTTACAGAAAAACACAAATATTTGTGTTTAAAAATGGCATGTGATTATTATGTTATTATTACTATGTAAAATTAACGCGTTTAACTGTAAGGGCTTCTCCACTCATAAACCCCGGGTTCCCTTTGGCCTGTAAAAATGGACTATATAACTACAAACTCAACAAATCATTCACATGCTGTGTGCAGCTCTGAAATCCGCCGTGATAATCAGCCTTTTTTTCATGATACATGCGATCACGGAGCGTACTATGAATACTGATGATACTCAGGACAGCACAATGCCGCATCATTTATTACGCTAATGATAACATATAATCGCAATGCCTACCCTAACATAAGTGACTGAGACAACATAAGCAACCACAGCAATAACAAAGCATACAGAAGATACTGTGGGGTGGGAGTTTCAGCCCAGCAGTTGCCATCAAGCACCATCTTTTTGTTCCTGGACAGGACTGGACACTGATAAGGACAATCCACCACCCCCTCCTTGGGCCTGGAGCTAGTTTGCTAGCTTGAGCTCTCCAGCACAGCCCTGACAGATGATTTTACACGACCAACACACAGCAGCTAGCCTAATTAGGATGATTTATTCACACGAGTTTTCGCCGAGTAGCTGAATAATCGCCAGACTACAGCCTGAGTTAAAGTGAGGTGCACGAATGATCAAGATGTTTTTCCGATTGTGGTAGACCGGCAATCCAGCAAGGCCTTTACATCTAATCTAAAAGTGGCAAAACAGTTTATTTAATTACTTTATGCAAATATGAAAGAATATATAATGTAATTTTAGTGAGAAGAAGCCCAAACAGACAGTGACCGTGTGGAGCAACACTGCTTCTGCAGCATACTTCGCATTCTGCATGCATGTTCAATTTGAACCAAAACTTCAGACTCCAGTTTGGTCGTAGGTCATTTACGGCAATGTTTAAATGCCACGTCAGCGTCTCAAAGTGGTTTTACTGATTGCAAAACAATCCTGGAGCACAAGGCCTGGCTAGCATCTGGCACTATTACTGTTACACCATCTCTGTGTGATAATGTGACTCTGGGGGCGAGGTGAAAAACAGCTTCCCAGGCCTTTTCCACATTGCACAATTGCGGCAGTGTCAAACAAAGACGGGTTGGTGGGGGGAACAACACTTGGACCTGTCAGATGTTCACTGTAACACTGTGGTTCAAAAGCCACCGAGAGTAGATGTGTAAAAAAGAAGCTCCCTACATTTACATTTACATTTATGGCATTTAGCAGACGCTCTTATCCAGAGCGACTTACAAAAGTGCTTGTCGTTACTTCAGAATATCTCATGTTAATAAAGGTCGACATAATTTTAAAGAGCTTTGCTCTAAATTGCTACCTGAAGTTATCTATGCATTGAGACCTGAAACAAGTACAACAAGTAGAAAAATACCTACAACTCAACACGGAGTCTACACAACACTAAACCTGCTGAAAAAAGTTTGTAATAAAATACAGTGAACAATAAAAGAGGTGAAGGTCTTTAATAGACAGTGTTAGTGTTAATAGACAGTCCCTATGCACCTTTGGAGCACCGCATCACGATTTATCTATGCTTTGTAATCCAACACCCCAAAAAAAAAGTAGTAATAACAGTTTCAACCCAAAATGATTCAATTTAACACGATTTTAAAGAAACTGACTCGTGTGTAGACTTTATAATTACAGTACTACAGTAACTATAGCACAACAACACTTGCAGTATAAGTTTTATTGTCTATATTCTACTACTGTGCATTGTAAACTACTGTAAAAGTAGTCATAACAAAAATAATCATGATACACTACAATAAAAATTCTTGCCCAAAACCAAAGTTCAGGACTTACTGAGCTGAAATAAACAGTTTACACTGCATAAACTTACTGAAATCACTGTAGTACATAGACTAAAGTATATGCCATAAAATGAAACATCCTCAACAACAGAACAGTTGAACATCCAAATCAAACACAAACTTGTCATTTCAGAAGTTGAGGCTAAATATGTCGATAGCACTCATAGCCCCCCCCCCCCCCCAGCTAAAAGTCAGAGGTACCTTTCCTAATAACATTCAGTGAAAAATTCCAAGATGTCCCTAAAAATATTGAAATCTTGACAAATCAAAAAGAATTGAGATTTCATAAAATGCGCTGACTCACTTTTTAAATGATTACAATCTAATCGAATCAAATCACTACGAAATTGTTGATGGTGAATCTGTTGGGACCGAGGAAGCGATTCTTAGCCCAGTTCTCACCACTGCTGTTTGTTTGAACGTCTGCTGACAGAAAGTGTGGCACCTATAAAAAATAAAGAAATAAATGTAAAGGCAGAGGGTTGTTTAAATCCAAAGAGATAAAATGTCCTGACCACATCTGCCACAGAAACCGTGCCGTAAACCAGATGTTTCTCTGTGCGGGTGTGGTGTCGTTTCTGTGTAAAGCTATCCAAGCCTACCTTTCTCCAGCGGACCTGTGATCAATAATTCAAAGTGCCGTGAGAGACGAGGTCAGGTTTCAGCAGCTGACTGAGGTGTGCCACAGACAAGGAGGAGTGTTGACTGCCAGGATGTTAAAGGCTCATGTGCGGAAAGGCCTATGGGGGTGAAGTTAATGATTATGCCATCTCAAGGGTACTTGAAAGGCTAGAGGAAGCTTCTGAACGCTCAAGTAGCTGAGGGGGTGAAGACCCGAGTTATTTGCTTAAGGGAAAAAATAAGCAGGTTTGAGGTGAACTGAGATCATGGCCTTCCAATAAAGTGGGGAAAGAAAACAGGAACATTTCTACATCGGATTACCTGATTAAGTAGACTTTTCAATAAGTCCACAACCAATGGGCCTTGGCTGTATTAGGGGAAACACATCTGCTTTGAGGTTAATCATACAAAAAGTTTCCCCTGCACCACTTGGTCCATTGCATGCAAAGCCTAGTGCAAACATGAGCACTGTGTGGGAAAGTTCTGGTATAGCTGTGGGTGAGATGTGCAGTATGCTTGTCCCTGAATGAAGAAAGAGGTCTACAGAACATTCTGAAGAAATGTAGTCAGTCTCGGGGCAATATGACAACATTTTACTATATCATAATAAATCATGTCACAACATGCCTTTCTGATCTTAGCATGAATATCAGTACATGAGGAATTATTTCGATTAGTTAAAAATATATATTTATGACACATTCAGTGTGTTGAGTGGTAAAATATTTGCATTTTACACTTTTTACTGCACTGCGTAACCTGACACAAATAAATTGTACACTTGTCCTGTATCAGCAGATACAGTACGTACATAAATCTCAGATATCAGCATCGCCCCACAATAACCATACGAGGGCATCCAGAGGGTTATGACATGCAGCCCACCCCTATATCAGCTATGCCTGGTGTCTGAAGTTTGCTGCTTTAGCTTTGCACTGATGCTACAAGGCTACTGTAAGCAACAAGTAATGGAAGACATTACGTTAGGTTAGCATTACATAAACTGCACGCCTACATCATCGCACACTTACCTGAATAATTAAGTAATGGCTTGCTCTTGTGGTTCACACACCTTTATCTATTAAAACGTATATCACACAGCTGGAAACAGCAGCGGCAGCTATTTTAAAACTTGAATTTTGTCTGCACAAAATTTCATAGTGAACATTGTCAGCAAACACATAAGCAATTCTGCTAGAGATGATTTTACGGCCCAACAAGCGGATGATGATTTAATGCTAACTGTCTGAATATTTAGAAGGCTGCCCTCCCAGGGCTTCCCTAATAGCTGAAGATGTAATTATCCATCAGGCCTTGCTGGTGAGAGATTGCCCATAGCCTGTGGCCCTTTAGAGATGGAGCCAGTTTGAGAGTACTTAACAACTCAGTACTGTTTCAGGTGAGTGTGATCGTTTACTCCTGCGGTTTGTAAACCTGATGGCTATAAACTTCCAATTGTGTAAATGTGGCTGAATCACTGATTTACTAGATTTGGCGCAACTCCTGATTGTTAACCTTGTAGTTAAGGATGGTGTAAGACTCTCCTACACTTTGGTGACGGCTCTTGTTTTGTTGCTTTTCTTCTGAGTGTGAAGACAGTGAAGAACGGCTGAACAGGTTCGGACAGCACTGCGCTGTTCACAGTCAGATATTCAGCTCCTACCTCACTGCTCAAGCACAAAGCAGCGTACACACTCAAATGTGTCCATACGAAAACAAGCAGGGGATATATCTCACACCTGATCCAGACTACAGCATGCAAACTAAAATGCAATCTAAAAGCCCAGTTTGGAAGCAGCTGCCTGTTTCCTGCAAAACAATAGACATGTCGACAAGGAAAAAGCAGGTCAGCAGCATTCCTGAATAATTGCCTATTCAAAGAGTTACCTAACCACACTCGTTAGAAGCCATGCATGAACGCATGCGAGTGAATGGAGGAAAACAGTGTAGCATCAGAACAGCCTGTTGATGTGCATTTTTGGAAAAGCCAGAAGTGTGGTGTACAGTACCATTGCAGCATCGTTTATGCTGTCGCTCTGTAGGACATGTTTAGAAAAAGATAGCTGGGGTGAGACTATTTTCAGAGACAAAACCGCATCGTTCTCCTCAGCCATCTGTCCAAAACAGTGAAAGCATTTATCTGAGTATTAGCACCACATGTGTGCACGCTGCAGGAGGCCTACACAGCACATCAACCCTCTGCCTTTCTCTCCACTACGCCCACATGCGCAAGCAACGAGATGGATGACCATGAACCGACAAACTCCCATCAGCGTGCACACCACTGGCCAACCTTGGCTCTGCAAGATCCGCCTCTTAGCACAACGACATCCGGCTAGGCTGGACATGAGCTCATTTGAGACTGAACGACGCATTTGTCAGTTGTGTGAGGAGCCCAACTAGGACTCGACAGACATCAGCCGGCCAATAAAATTAAGGTTCCACACATTTTCCAATATCAGTGGAAAAAAACTAAAGTTAATTAAAAAAAAAACAACAACAAAGCTGCTATGATTTCTTGAAAGCTCCACACCTCAGGCTACAATATGTAAAACTGTGAGATTGTTATTTATTTGAGCTCAATCATGTCTGACCATTCACAGCTGACAACTGACAATTACATCAACCAGTAGAACTGCTCGACCCCAAAACTACTGCCATTTAATCCGATATCACAATGCATGACTCCTTACAAGTAGGTATGCACAATAATTTAAAAAATGATTGGCATCAGAGAGATGATTGGATATTTCAAATCAATATTTGTGGGTCCTCCTTTATGCAAAGCTTGCATTGGTGCACTGCAAATGCTGAAAAACCTGCTAAAACAAGGGGAAAGGTTACAACAGCCCAAGCAGTGTCTACCCTTTGCCCCCACCCATCATTTCAAGCCAGACGTGTAGCCGCACCCAAACCAGCTCAGCTGGGGCAGACAAAAAAAAAAAAACAAGAAACAAACTAATTTTCCCAGAACCCACTGCAAAATGACAGGTGGCAGGTGACGGAATGCATAGGCCATGTAATCTTTAAGCTAGCAGTACGAAATCGTACTACCACTGAGCACGGCGTCACAAACATGCTTTAAATGTTTCAGCACCACCAGGCTCGCTCCATGCAGTAGACCAAAGCAGTCAGGGGGAGGGTGTAGAACAAGTGACACTGTGATAAGGAGGCTCTGTTAAGAAGCTAGACCATAACGCACCTTACAACCTTAAACCATATCAAAAAGACACGGTTTGTTTTGGCCAAAACAGCATTTTTCTCTAAACATTGTTTTCATTTTATTATACACTACTCACAAAAAGTTTGGGATATTTGGCTTTCGGTTGAAATTTATGGAAAACGTAAGAAGTTAGAAGCGTGCGATGGTGATTTCCTCATCTCAAACAATTTACTGAAACAAAAGCCGACGGCAGAGGCGGGTAAACCCCAATAAACAATCTCAGTGTCTCAATAACTCGTCATGCGCCCTCAAGCATCAATTACAGCTTGACAACGACGTCTCCTGCTGTTCACCAGTCGACTGGTTGTCTGCTGAGGCATCCCACTCTTCTTGAAGGGTGGCCCTCAGGTCATTGAGGTTCTGGGGTACAGAGTTATGAGCCTCTACACGGCGACTCAGCCGATCCCATAGGTTTGCTATGAGATTCAGGTCTGGAGAAAGTGCAGGCTGCTCCATTTGAGGTTCCCCAGTCTCCAGCAGCCGTTTCCTAATGATGCGATGTCGATGAGCTGGAGCATCATCGTCCATGAAGATGAGATTAGGCCTGTGTTGTTCATGCAGAGGCCCAGTGACTGGATTAATGATGTTATTCAGTAGTTTGGGCCACTGGGTCACTGCACCACTCACAGTGTAGGGCAGTTCTGTATTGACTGGACACATCTGCCCACACTGTAACACCACCACCACCACCACCACCTCGCCGTTAAGCTCCTTGTTAGAGAACAGCAAGTTGTGCAGAAAGTACTGAAACATTGAACAGCTGGACATGAGCATTCAGAAGTTTAGAGAAGGTCACAGTGAGTTCACCTGTAAAGGTTAGAGTGCATTTTAGGTTCCTCCTGAAATTTCACCCGAAAGCCAAATATCCCCGACTTTTTGTGAGTTGTGTGTGAAACTGGCAGCTTTATGCTTCCTACAACACTTCATGCAAATCAGCCACGTGTTTGTACATACTCGCATCACATTGTCTCCAGGTCACAGCATCTACTGGCATTCAATCAGCAGAACTGCTTTCACTGGACTACCCAACTCAAGTTTCTTTTAGAATCAACTAAACTACGTGTCCATTTTGTTAACATTATTGGTGTAAGAGGGGGGACAAAAGTCAAGACTATCCAACAGGAGGAGAGGGAGAACATTTGTATTGAGAAACTACCAAAGCTTACACTAATAGCATGCAACAGGCTTAAAACCCAAATCGTAAATTCAGCTAGCACTAGGATCTGAAAGCTAGATTTTCCTAGTAAAGGCGGTTTCTTGGATCTCTGCAATTTTCACACACGTTGGTGCTGTCTATGAGGTGACACCGAGTGACCTTTCACTGAGGAGGGAGTGCCGCACTCTGCTGTTTCCTCTCCCCCGAGCCAGGGGCTCCGCTTCACAGCGGTCTTAATGTCTTTCAGCTGTGCCGAGAAGAAATGCGAATTCCTGCTGCTATCGCATAAATCTTGCCCTAAACTCCCTACTCACTCACTCTCTCTATTTCTCTTCCTTTCTAGCTTTCTTTCCTTCCACACACCTTCTCCGTCCCCCATGACGGATGTAGAGGCAGTGCAGCGGACAACGTAGGTCAACGTAATGGACGATGCAAAGGTAGGACGGCTATTGTTCCATTTTGCTTTGGCAACAGGGTTTTATCCATACATGCTCCTGTCTTTCAGGCCAGGTG
This sequence comes from Pygocentrus nattereri, assembly GCF_015220715.1. NCBI lineage: Eukaryota > Metazoa > Chordata > Actinopteri > Characiformes > Serrasalmidae > Pygocentrus > Pygocentrus nattereri. The sequence continues at coordinate 445,231 of NC_051223.1, read as the reverse complement.
AATGTCAGAACAGGAAATTAGATTTCTAATGCAACACACTCATACACACACACACACACACACACACACACACACACACCCCTTACAAACACCCCTTACAAACTATTCCAGTTCACCTCAGGGCTGGAGCCTGACATCATGGAAAATAGCTCTCAATTTTTCACAATCATTACTGGCATTGTCTGCGTTTCCTGTCGAGAGGCCACTGGATTTCTCAACCACCACAATCACATTTGGAGGGAACAGACGAAAAAAAATCAACCCAAATTAATTTCAGCTGTTACGCCAAGGCGCTGCTCATATTCAAATATTGTGTTTTGGCAGCCCAAAAAGTACACAATGATCAATCATGGCTTATAGATTGGGCTGAGTGTCTAAATATAGACTGGTGAGAGAATGCTATTTGTTTGTTATGCTCAAGACTGCACAAATAAAAATTTTATTGGATGAAGTATTTCTAAATATGAATGCTCAAAAGTTGATTCCAAAACTTGTGTGTGAAACGCACCACCCTACACAACTACAGCAGTGGTGATCCAAAACAGACTTTCAAACAATTTAATGCCTCTAAAAGCGTACATACAGAAAACCACTGGTTACAAACATGAAAGTTCTGAGATAAGTTCTTTGCCTAAAGGGTACGTTTAAAAATCCATTCTTGTGAAAAATAACATGCAGGGTTTGTAAGGTGAAATAGAACCTAAAGAAAACCTCTTATTCCCAGATTCATCACTATTTTACCACTATCAACATCACACAGAGAAGCTCAGAAGACGTGTAGGGTAATTGCTCTTTTTGGATATTTACACATTTATATTTATGTATACATTGCAACGCCTTGTTCCTGTCAATATATGTCACAATATGTTTTTCTGAGCATATCATGGAATCAGTACTTCTAGTACACTGTCTGCATGTTTCATAACAAAGCAAGCATTATTAAGGTTTTCATTTGATTAAATGTAGTGTAGTATGTAAAAAACTGAATAAACATTATTTATTCTCATTTTTTATGTGGCACCGATGATTCTTTTTTGACCATTCCAACTTATAGATGACAAAGTAAAATATATCATGTATCATGATAATTCTGTAGTAGCATTTCTTGCCATTTATTATTTTTTTTTATTTACTACGTTATTTGTCAGGGACACTTAACTAATCTGAACTTTCATTTGTTGACCCTGGTCTGATGTTCTGCATCTCCATGACTGAATCATGCAGAAATTTTGATCAAGCAGCAGAATTCCCTTTTAAGGATGACCAATGCAGGGCTCCTCATTTGGGTTTTGTGAAGTTAGAGTTCAAATCAGCTGTGACTGAATAAGTCTTGAATTTTTTAGATCAGCAACAATAACTAAACACCTATATTGTTCCAATCAGGCCTGCTTCATCTGTGCAATAGTCAACACGGCACAACAAACACCATTTCTCATTAATGTTGTATCTTTTGCAAGACGCTAAGAGGGTGCTGAAACACTGTTGCTATTCATTCACTACATTTATCATCTGGCAACCTGGGCGGCTTATACAACAGCCTTCCCTTGGAGACTTGGCAAATATGAATGAGACACAGTATGCCGCAGCGCTTTTAAGAAACTTAGGTTTACAGACAGAACTTGTCTGCTGCTTAGAAATAATGACTGACTGACTGCAGCCTTAGTCTGTCCAATTTCTGAGGGGCAACAAAATGTTTCCGATGAACGTCTTCTGACCTGCTGCATACAATCTACTGGCAAGCACAGAAAATTTGCCACGTCAGGAAAATTGTGACCTCAAGCAGGCCTACATGTTAATTGCCTGGTTTTCATTTAAGGCACTCAGTAAAATCTTCGTCAATCGCTCACAGATGTGTTACTCAATAAACAGTGGGCAGAATAAACAGAATTTTTGAAGACTTTCTGAAGATTTCTGAAAAATTCTGAAGATTCATATTTCCTAACGCCAATAATGGAACATAGCGTTTTGGCCTGCTAATGGAAGACAGATATCTGGTCAAAGGCCTTCAGCCAAAATGCACAAAACAAAAACAACTGAAGGAGGAGATGGAAACTTCATTTCCAGCCTCATATCCCACCCCGCCATAGAAATAAATGAAAGCCATGAGGGTAATGAGATTCCATCCTAGCTGACAAGCATCCCCCTCCCTTAATCCGAGCAAATCGCAATAATCTCCAATGTGATTGCAGCACTGACATGGTGCATTATTTTCACTGGAGCACACACCTATAATTACCATGTATTCATCTTTGCATCGAAACAAAATGACAGATTCATCAAGGTTAAATAGCACGAGGATGGCTCAGTGCAAGTGACTTCACTTTGTAGTTAATGCATTGTGAGCAAAACACTCCACTGCTTATTAGCATTTGTCTGTCATTGCCAAACTACTTGCCTTCCTTTGTCCTGCTGTTTCTGCAGCGTGTTCTTTCAGATCCATGGTGTACATTACACCGTCACGCTGCAATGAGGCCCAACTAGCTAGCACAGGTGGGCAGAGGTCCAGGCTCAGCCTGGTATTAAGATGCCTGCTGTCACTGCCTTCCTCTCAGGCATGGCCTAATTCACATCAATGGGATTTTCCAGCAAAGCAGAGCCAACGAGTGCGGCTCAAGAAAATCTAACATTCCATTATCAGTGTGTCACATTCCATGAGGACATGGCCAAACGCAGAGAGCCTCAACAGCACAGAGAGCTGTCTCCACTGAGCTCGGAGAAAGGGTACCAAACTTTCCGGTGCAGTTACAGACATGCTGAAACCAAAGTGGCTTTAAAAGACCAGGACAAGGTCGGCGGTCAAGGTCAGCTAAGGTGAGGCCCCGGTGAAGAGCTTCTCTGAACATACTAACAACTAGGGATGTCCTTACATGCCCTTGAACCAGGTAGAATACTTTAACATTGAGTGTCAGCTGATAAAGGTTTACACATGCTAACACGGCTAATAGCTAGAGATGACCCGATCCAGTTTTCTACAACACAAACCTGGTTAAAGGAGTGTAAATGCTGAGTATTGCCAAAGCAGTTTCAATACTTCCCTTTTCATAAACAACTTGGCCACAAAATGTAGGCAACATAGATTAGGCTACCAATTAACACTACAAGCTTACTGTATGTATGATGTGACATTCTGGACTGATGCGCTTTGTTTTCTGGCGTACTTTCTATGTTTTAGAGACCAAACATCCTGTGTTGCTTATGAATGTACCTGATTATTCGGCTAGCAGTTACTTTAACATTCTGAAATTACTTTATTAGTGCATCGTGATATACACCATGAACTGTTGTCTTGTTTTTGTGAACGTGTGTATGTGAAATAACTATTATATAGCGTCATAAATACACCGTTTAAGAGCTCTTTATATCTGCAGTACACAGCTACTTTCTCTTGGTTATAAACATTTATAAACTGTTTTGACTAATACTGAATTAAAAATAACGCGAGAAGTTCAGCCGACGGCTTCCAAACGTTTTGCTTTCAACTGTTCTGGACCGAGCTTAGCTTAGTCCTTTCGACTGCGTTAGGACACGCTGACTAACAGCTAATTAGCCACCAATATGACTGTGTGCTATGCTATAATATTACATAAACATAATATTTTTAGGGAAGAACAACTCAGTAGAGAAACAACATTATACACAGCAGTGCCCACTGCAAACACATCAGTCTGAGCCTCCTTTACACTCCTTTACACAAGTACATGGACAAAGATTAAATAACCAACGGCTAGTCATCAGTTTTAGACACTTTCCATGTACTGCAATTTCAAATTGTGTCATGACTGTAATTCACATTTACAGCATTTAGCAGACGCTCTTATCCAGAGCGACTTACAAGAAGAGCTCAGTCTGTCTAGAGAAAGTGTCTTCACTAGTTACCAACAGGTTAGAGAGAGAAAGACGGTCCTGAGCTCAGATACTGATAGAAACACAGTCACTGTAGATACAGAGAGAAAAGGAGCAGAGCTGAACACAGAACTCTGTGCCCTGCAATACAGTAAACTACAATACACAGTGCAGTACAATAAAATATGATATTCAAGTGCGGCTCAATATATTGCAATCAATACTTAATTCAATGTTGATTTAAGAGCTGTGTGAAGAGACGGTCTTCCGTCTGCGTTTGAAGGCAGTGAGAGACTCTGCTGTTTGGACAGCCAGTGGGAGTTCATTCCACCACTTGGGCTCCAGTACAGAGAACATTCGACGCTGGTCTTCCACGCGCCTTGAAGGATGGTGGGTCAAGCCATCCTAATTAACATGGCAAGAAAGTTAAAAGCAAAAGAATTTCCATATCTGTCCAGAAAACTGACCAACTACAAAGAAATGAATACAAAAGGGAAACAAAGTCACAGATAGAAAGGAAAAAAAGTCATATTTGAAGAGGAAAGCACCGGTAAAACATCTTTCACACAGAGGCCGAGAAGTCTGTATAAAAGGTGGGAAGAGAGTGGGAGGAAGCAGGAAGCCCCTGGGAGCTATGAGCTATGGCCAGTCTGAGACTGAGGGGGCCTCATGCCTCTCTGTGTGAACCCCAGGAAGTCCCAGCGTAGAAACAAGCCTTAAATTACACCCAGTTCCATGAACCTACAGGAAACCCTCCCCCACCACCCTGAAAACCCTCCTAAAAACTCCCCAATAATGTCTGTTGGTTCTCCTTTAGCACAGCATAAGGACTCCATGACCTACAGCTGCTGCAGCATGCGAACAAAGAGCATCCCAGCTACTGCCTGCAGTCGTACAGTAGAACTGGCCCTCCCGCACGTCCTCATGCTGCTTTTGCAGGGTCACTAGCAAGGATCATTGTAAATTTAAAAAATTAAAAACATTTTACATTATGAATAAAAAGCAAAAAAAAATATTTCCACTCTCATACAGAAGCCACCAGGGGTTGTCAGGCTCACGTCTGGAGTCTTATTGGTCATACCAGCTCATGTTAGCAACTACAAACGTAATTACAATGAAACAACTGACCTTTTAGCAAACGTAGAAACACACCGGTATCTCTGGAAACCACACACGGTCTAAAGCTGGCATTTATTGGTGGCTTTGGAAAAAAGTAGAAAACAAAGCACATGGTATCTTTCATTCTCTGGGCTTCTCTGGGCCGAGCTCATCTGAGATGGACTGACGCAGAGTGGAAAAGTGTCCTGTGGTCTGACGCGTCCACATTTCACACTGTTTCTGGAAATCATGGACGTCGTGTCCTCCGGGACAAAGAGGAAAAGGACTGTCCGGATTGTTTTCAGCGCAAAGTTCAAAAGCCAGCATCTCTGATGGTGGTGGGGGGGGGTGTTAGTGCCCATGGCAGGGGTAACTGGCACATCTGTGAAGGCCCCATTAATGCTGAAAGGTCCATACAGGTTTTGGAGCAACATCTGCTGCCATCCAAGCAGCGTCTTTTTCAGGGACGTCCTGCTTATTTCAGCAAGACGATGCCGAGCCACATTCTGCACGTGTTCCAACAGCGTGGCTTCGTAGTAAAAGAGTGCGGGTACTAGACTGGCCTGCCTGCAGTCCAGACCGTCTCCCATTGAAAATGTGTGGCGCATTATGAAGCTCAAAATACGACAGCGGAGACCCCGGACTGTTGAGCAGCTGAAGCTGGACATCAAGCAGGAATGGGAAAGAATTCCACCTACAAAGCTCCAACAATCAGTGTCCTCAGTTCCCAAACGCTTATTGAGTGTTAAAGGAAAGGTGATGTAACACAGTGGGAAACACGCCCCTGTCCCAACTTCTCTGGAACGTGTTGCAGGCATCAAATTCAAAATGAGTGAATATTTACAAAAAACAAAAGTTTATCCGTTTTAACATTAAATATCTGGTCTTTGTAGTGGATTCAATTGAATATGGGTTGAAATGGATTTGCAGATCATCGTATTCTGCTTTTATTTATGTTTTACACAACGTCCCAACTTCATAGGAATTGGGGCTGCTTAAAGAGTAGCAAGCAGTATACAGTATAAACCAGTGCAGTATGCACTTTCAAATGCACTTAATGCCTCTGGCTATATGTGAAGCTTTAGCAGAAGTATATATTTTTTCTTAACCATTTATCCATTTATCACCTCTCACAGACACTTCAAAATCAAGACAAGATACCAATTTGTTCCAAACTAGGCATGAACTGAAGATTAATTAGGTAAACTTGAAGAACCACACCCATATTTTGTATGTGTTATTTAACAAGGATGCAGCACAACATGGCTTTTCAGCGAGTCGCCCAAATTCTGACACACACTTTAACACAGGACAACACTTTCAGGGCACTGGGGGATCTTTCAGCCATGGACAGGGGAATGGCAAAAGCAAACAAAGCTCCAGGTGAGCCCCTCTGGCAGCATGTCAGACTTCAGCCTGCAGAAGGGGGAAAAATATCACCTCCCCCTTATCTAATCCCACCGCTGCCTGGGCCCAAACAGCCAAGGAAATCTCCAAGCCTTCATCGGAGGGAGGAGAAACCCTTAACCCAAACCTCTACATATAAACATGCAGGCTATAAAATGTACCAAAAGCATTAGGAATATACAGCATTTTAACATTTGGTGAGATTACAAGCGGATCGTCTGCAGGCAGTTGAACATGTAAATTAAGAGTTCTCCTCCAAAGATTTGGCGAGAAAGTATCAGCAAAGCGAAATAATCTTAACAGATTCAAGGGTTTATAGCTGGAGACATGGCCCAGACTGCGTCATAAGTCTCCGGGCTCTCGTCTCCCTCCATGTTTCAAGTCAGTGAGGATTTGAGAAGTTTAAATGTTTGGGGGGGGGGGGAATCTCAGCATATCCCACAATGCACTCTGCCCAAGCAACATCCATTGCGGGGACATGGCATGCATTGATTCTGCGGCTTAATTTCAATCGAAGCGTATTTAGGCAGAGAGGCTGTGCCACAGAGTTATTTTTATCTTTACTATCATGGCTTCAAATGCTGAGCTAAACCCTTGTTTAAAAGGGCACACACACACACACACACACACACACACACACACACACACACACACAGAAAAAAACAAGAGGCCTTAAAGTTAGGCTAACCACTCATTTATCTTGCTCGGCTGTGACAGAGCTTATAACAAAAATCTGAAGAGTGGCCTTGGGGTTTGTGGCGCTCGGCTTGTCTGTCATTACGTTTTTTAGGTTTACTGCTGAATAACCAGGCCAATTCCTCAGCTCTGGTTTCTGGACACTGAACTGAATTTAAAGAAGGCAAAAGAAGAGAACAGCACAATCTGCTGGGGATATTATTCACTTTGCTAGGGACACAAAGAAAACAAACTAAGTGGGGGTGGGTAATATATCTTATGGTATTGTGATCATTTATGTCACAACAAGCTTTACGTAGTACATCCTGGGTATCAGCAGCACATCTGGAACACAGAGCAAATGCACGCATCATTAAAACAGATTAAGACCAGTTAAAAGGGAGAAGAAAAAAAAGCCCAACAGCCGATGCAACAGAAACTACGCAAACAGCTGATTGAACACAAGCCCACGGTGTCATCTGTCAATGTGGCACGGCGCTTTATCTCTTCTGACTTTGCAAACCTCAGAAAAAAAACTACATATTCACCAGCGCCTTGCAAAAGTTTAAAGCTTGATCTCCAGTCAATCACATTTCTTTGTTGATTTTGTGAAATTTTTGTGAAAAGTCAACAAAACCTCCACAGAGACCAAATTAAAACAGAGCAGTATTCTTCCATTTTACAGAACGTCCATTTATTTCCTCAATTTAACAAATAAAATACCCTAAAATGTGTCATGACTTTGTCACAGGCCACATTTTCTTTTTTTTTCCCCGGATATCTTACAATGAACAAATACACAGTTATTGTGCATAAAAATACACAGATGCGTGTCGTCTACAGAGGATGTGTGCTTACTTTCACTTAGAAAATCTACAAAACATGGAATTTGACCAGAGGCACCAAAACCTTGGCACACCCCTGTAACAGAATCCTCTTATGCGGAGGATTAACTGTGCAGAAAAGAAACGGTTGAACCAGGATTGAAAAATCAATCAACAAATGAGGCCTAAAACTTAAAAAAGTCCACAACTAGTAATGTAGCCCGAAGTGTCTTCCTGGCATTTGAGCACGAATCACCCACTCATTCCTCTTTGACTCTTTCCTTGGGATAAACGTTCACATGTTCCCGTTCTCTAAAAGCTTTCCTTCAGCTTCAGAAGCAGTAACAATGGAGCACAACACCAAGACTTGTCGTATAAGCCCCAGAACAATGAGGCCCATTTTTCATTCCATATTTTCACAGGACTCCTTTCTCTCCCTTCATGTCTGACACAGAGACTTCCACTGCCAACCACCACCTGCAAAAAAAACCCAGCAGCAGAACGCATTCAGATACTTCCACACACATACATACTGAAGTGCTGGCCCTTTCCTGGTCCAGTAGCCTGGCCGGGGTGAAAGCAGCACAGGGAGGGGGTTGAACAGAGAGCACACTGTTTGTTCCCAAATCCCACTGCAGAGCAGCCATGTCTGCTCCCGTCCCATTAAGCTGCCCTTCAGGGACCTCCATTCACATAAAATTCACAACATCCTGCACAGCAACTCCCCGGCTCGGCTGCCAAGCCTCCAAATGGCACGTCATAACCAAGTCTGTTTGATTAGCCGCTTTTCCTCTGCAAACAAGGTCCTCTCGGCGAATGCAAACGAGTTTGAGTTTTATTCTTTTTTAATTTGTTTGTTTGTTTGGGGTGAAATAGGAACGGAAGTGGGCATCTCGATCTACCGTGCAGCTGCAGCGCTGAACAGGCCAGACGAGTCCACAGAGTCCGCGTTATGTTTGTTCAATTGTATGTAAACAGAAATTTAACCTCTTTCAGCACAAGATACAAGTAAACAGCCAGGTCAGCAAATGGAACAAAATCAAATCCGTGTACGGACCAAAACCTTCCACTTGCCTCCGCAGTCGAGCGGTCCTTGGTTTCACATAGACTACGTGACAATTTGGAGATTTGGGGGTGATCGTTACAAAATATCTTAACAAACAGAACTACGAAATTTGTTACAATCCCATCTGAATAATATTATTTAATTTATTTTCAAATTAGATTATTTCAGAGTTTACTTTTGTTGTTGCAAATGATATTCATTTATCAGGGACCTGCGTCCCTGACCCTGCGCGCCCTTAAAGGCACGTGGGTGAGCTAGCTGAGTGCGGGCATTAACCAGACACTGGGGCTTTTGTTGCATTTCTCTGGTCTGGCTGAAGAAGCATTCCTTTGCTCAGTGAATGCTTTTATCACTACATCAAGGGTAGCAGGCTAGCATGCGCTTACTAAGGCCGGGTTTTTTCACGTTTTTCACTTCATACACTCTCAAAATGAAAGTGAAACTGGAGAGATCCCGCTGGTGTGGGTTAATGACAGCATGACGGACAGCTGATGCCATCAGACGTTAAAGCTTATATTCACATGCATAAACATCTGCATATTGCAACTGCATATAAAGTTGATTCTGGCATGTGTAGCAGCCACTTAAACACGCTACGCCTGGAGATAAGGATGTTTTTCTACTGAAACAATTGAGCCAACTGACACGGAACAAATAAAGACCACTCGATCAACTTCTCTAGGTACTGTTCCCTGATGGGTGACCACTAGGAAGCGTTTCAGTCTGACAAGTGGTGTAATATTGCTTTATAAGTTATCTATGATTTTTATTTTGAGCAAACTCCCTCACTTGAAAGCGAAGGGAAGAGTGCCCCCTTGTGGATAATCATTATCTTGCTACAGGTGAATGGGAGTTATATGAGTAAGATGTTTCCGTGTTTATTTCGTTAAGTCCCATTTCACTAATGTTTGTAGAATTGTGGTATATTTTATGGGCAGGTGGGGAAATCACACATATCGTGATGTGGACATGGACGATTCTGAACCGATTCTTCGAAGTTCAGACGAAGTTCAGGCGAATCTTCGAAGTGCATAAGCGCCGCGCCCAGACACTCTGTGACGTGCACATGACAAAAACACACCTGGATGAGTAAGAAATCCGACCGGCAACCTCTGCATTAAAGGTTAGGTTAGGTCAGCAGTCCACAACCCAAACGTTAAGAAGAGCCGTTTTGTCCTTTCAGCAGAAATCAAACCAACTTGGGAGCCACAACATGTAATGTCTCAGTATGTGCTGATGTCCTAGTACAGGCTAAAAACACGCAGACTTACTTTGCTCTTCTTTAAGCTTTAGTCAAAGCCACTTTCCTGCCACCTCTGCCACAAAACCTTTCTTCAAAAGTAGATCAGTTTCTTGTAAAATGTCTCTCAACGTTCAACTGTTTTATGAGGCTGAAGTCAGATTCTTCTCCGCCTGCTTCTTCTTCCAATTTTTACGGCTCGAATTCTGCCAGAATGCAAACGCGGCACCATTTAAGGTGGAACGGGAAAATTGAAAGAGAAGCTGACTTCATTTCCGCAACTTTTCAGTGTTTGACAGTCTCTCATTGCAGATTTAACGTACCAGGACACCAACGGCGGTGCTCGTAAGTCCATTCTTCTCCAAATGTTCATCTTAAATCTCTTTCTTTGCCTTTTCGTTAGCTACTAGCTAGGCAAGACTGTCTACGCTGCTAAGTGACCTACAGTTTCCACGCCACTGTAAAAGGGACCTGGATAAGAGCCAAAATATATGCAAGTTGTGTCACACCAAACAAAGATACTTTGCCAACTGCCCCCATTTGCAGAAATACCCTAATTAAACAACTGGTATAGATTCTGTCTGAAAACATGGAAACATATTGGGAACGATTCCATTTGGTGCCATTTTAGGAGAAGCAGAATAGAGCAAAACAGCCGAAACTCTGTCAGAGTCACGGGACTTTTATCCTAGAGAGGCAGGTTCATTAAAGGGGAATTCACAGATTTTTGGATACAGCTCCATAATACAATCTGAGGAGTGGCCTGATGTGAAATGGTTCATTGTGGTTCACTGTATATGCCAGCTGTGTCGCACTAAATTAAAATATTCTGGAAACGACAAATTTATATTACATATTACAGGTTTCCACCCGTTTTTCTACCGGCTGTATTTGCTGCCAACCAGAGGACCGTGGAGCGAGCGATGTCGAGGCGTTCACTCTGTAGGTGTAGAGAAATCATATTACCAGGTATAGCGGCACTCCGTTTTGTGCCACCCTTTACTGTCAGTCCAACAACCAGCATTTGAGAAACGCGAGTGAGCCCGAATCTTCTTTTAAAGGTTTACTTATAAACACAAAATAAACATTACACTGGACTCGATATGGCGTGTGGCTTCCAACGTCTCTAGCTGCAATGAGACCTTGACGTGCAAGCAGCGGAAAAGACGTAGTGCTGACGGAAGCCAAAAAAAAGTTCTTTAAAATATCCACATTACCAAATTATGCATTTTAGAAAATACAATTACAAGAATTCTTATTAAATTATCTTTACCATACTTTAACCTTTTAGCTAAATCATTACAACAAATGAACGAAGCCTAAACTGGCTCCTACACCAGGTTTCTCTTTGTACTCCTTGGGCTAAAGGTACATCTCTAACTCACTGGAGCGCATCTGTGGTTTTTCTTCCCTTCAACTGAGACCAGAAGCACCGTCATATCCCTTGGGAAGGCCGTGGGGAGGCGGTTTCGCTTAATGAAGAAACTTTTCCACCAAACCCATTTCCTATAGGCATAAACTGCAGCGCGCTGACTACGGCCTAATCCTCACTTCACGGGTCTCCCCCAATCAATTCTAATGAGCCAGCATTCGGTTCATCTGAATACGTCAAAGCATGTCATTTTTTTTTGCATTCTCTTGCAGATTGATGCGCCTCTCTGTCAACATAACAAGGAAAAAGCTGTCTGGTCGGCAGATCACGCTGTGCCTTGGCAGAACCTCAAACATCTGCTAAAGGTCAAGTTTCCACTGTATGGAACCAATCAATGGAGCCCACAGAACAGTCCTCAGCACCACAAGAGTTTCCAAACAAAGAATAGTGTTTCACACTGGAGAAGGAACCTAGCCCTACATTTTAAAAGGACACTTGTGTTCCAGATTCACTCTCCCCTGGGCGAGATAACCCCTCAGGACACTGCTCCCAACATCAAAAGAGTGAGGTCACGTGAAGGCTGACCGTTCCAATACACTGCATTTGCACATGCAGCCAATCAGGGCAGGGACGTGCTATGCTGAGCTGACAGTTCACAAAATGGTGCATCACCACTAAGGATAAAGAAATAAAACAGCTGAACAGCCAAACCACCAACCGTTCACACAAAAGCACGTAACATTACATTTGTCTATACCTTCAAAACCCATTTAAAAATCTGAGTAAGGCCTACAGAGGAGCCTGAACCAGTGGGCTGTACGAAGAGATTCACCACTACGTCCTGGTGTCACAACAAAGTTAATTCTCTGTTTAAGTGTCATCAAAAACAAAGTCCTCTGGACTATATTGAAAAAATATAATGTACACAGAACATTATAGTTATATAATGTTATATACAGAGTATTAAAGCACTGCTACATGTAACGCCGTATATGAAGCACTTTTTTTTTCATGTTGCTCGGCCTTAATTTCAATCTTTAAAATGTATGAAGAGAAATTACTGACAGACATTTTTCATATTCACTGTACGCATAGCCTATTGTACTCATCGTAAATCATGACTTCACATTCATGGTAAATTCAAATATACACGACATCCATTTTCTACAAAAATCTAACAGCCAACTGCAATTATTTACAGAAATACCCTAATTAAATGAATGGCATGCACCCTTTCTGAAAACATGGTTTGTGCCTAGTTAATATTAATAACAGTGTATAAGATTGCCATTGGTGCAATTCTAGGAGAAGCAGAACCAAACACCCAATCAAACAAGCCCCGTCAGGTTCTCTCTAGGTTCTAATCTAGAGCGGGAGGTTCTTTAAAGAGGAATTCCACTGATTTTTCAATACTGCTCCATTTTGGGGGGGGGGGCAGTCGTGGGCTGGAGGTCAGGGAGCTGGCCCTGTGACCGGAAGGTCGCCGGTTCGATCCCCAGAGCCGACAGTCCATGACTGAGGTGTCCTTGAGCAAGACACCTAACCCCCAACTGCTCCCCGGGCGCTGGGGATAGGGCTGCCCACCGGTCCGGGCAAGTGTGCTCACTGCCCCTAGTGTGTGTGTTCAGTAGTGTGTATGTGGTGTTTCACTTCATGGATGGGGTAAATGTGGAGGAGGAATTTCCCCGTTTGTGGGATCAAAAAAGTATCACTTATTAACTTAATAATTCAGAGTGGTCTGATGTGAAATGGCTAAACAGCACTGACTTAAACTACAATGATGTAGATGATATGAACCGTTCTGTGATGTCTAAAACTTAAATACAGCCATTTTATTTACTATTTAAAAAATGACTGTCATTGTCGATTATATGTAAATGCTGACAACAGCAAAATAGTGTTAAATCTGAAAAATAAGTTCTCTTCGGCTACAACAACATGTGTGAATTCTGAAAATACATTTTAGGCTCTTCTCTTAACTAAACGTTACCATTAAACAATGTCTCAGGCATTAGGCAGCATATTTGCAACCATGTACTCCAACCGCGTTTTGTGAAGGAGTTTTTTAGAGGTATGAAATCCGCTGGACGTCTGTCCTGTGAACAATTCTGACTCCACGTTCCTCCAGAATAGTACATTTCACATCAACCCTCTCGGTTAACATCTTTCGATGTGAATTATGCTTGAAGAATAAGTGAAATTCCCAATTAACTCTACTAACACAGGGTTAAATACCATCCTGTCATATGTGATGTATGTTAATTACCTAAATTCTGCTAATAGCGCCTCACACTAGCCTGGACAGACAATTTTTAACAATCAAAATTGCATCCAGGGTAGCAACTCGCAATCAAACAAGACCCCTCTAAAGAGGACAATACAGTGCAGAATCTCAGTGCGAGCATCAATAGGTTTCTTGAGAGGCTCTGTGACAGTTCCAGCGCTTGATGAATAGGGCAGAATTCTGCATTGTTCCTGGACAATCCACTGCCCGCAGTAATTGCACTCAAATTTCCCCTGAGATTTTGCACTCGCTCCAAAGCACAGCAGCCACATCACGTGTCTCGCATGCTGAAGGAAGAGTGTTTTGTGTGTGTGTGTGTGTGTGTGTGTGTGTGTGTGTGTGTGTGTGTGTGTGCTCCAAAGGCTGTTATAACTCCCAGTTGTGTACATGCCTCCCATTGGGCCTCCGTTTCAAGGTGTACGTCGCACTGCCACAGAGCAGCCTCTCGCTCGCTGATGTTTCTCTCTTAGCTCCGGGCACAGGGAAGCTAAATAAACGGAGACACTCAACAGTCTTCCTCAGATCCTGCCAAACAGCCGTAGATCCATGACAACGCGACAAAAAAATAGACACAAAAAAAAAACAAAACAAGCCCTGATACTCTTTCACTCTGCAGATGTTCCTCTGTCCCACGACAAACCCTGGCAGACGTTTCAGCGAGAAATGAAGGCGGCATGTCAAATCTCTGAGGTTCATCCCTATTCGGACAGGATTAAATATAGAGTCCTGGTACAGGTGGGCGATGTGTCAAAATCTAGTATCACAATACCTGAGGACGTATTTTACCACACGATGTGTCAAGATACCACTATCAGAAAGTATGAAACCAAATACTTTTCTACATTTCAAACACTGCTGTGCTAAATCCAATACAACAGAACTAATTAGGCTTTGTTTTTAATCAAACATGCAGGCTGGGAGTGACTTAACTACTTTTAATAGTAACATTTACCAAATGGGGAAACTGTGGCTGTTTTAAAAGTCTTTCAACCATTTACTTGGTCTGGGTGGTGAAACCTCGTCTCCATCCTCTCCACGCTGCATTAGCAGGAGAAGAAGAATATCAGAGAAGCGAGATCTCACGGGCTGATCTCCACATCTCTGCGTTTCTCCATGCAAATGTTGCCTTCTCCTATCACGCTTATTAGAGACGCTCCCCCAGATATTAAACACATTCCAAATTGCTAAATGAAAAGGCGACGCTTCTGAAGAATCGCTCAATCACTTACTTTGGCACTTTTACATTGTTTTAGCGTAGAGTAGTAAATGAATTTAATTGATTAAATTAAATTCCACTGACATTTAACATTTCTCCATAATTTAATTACTCAGCTACATTAATTCAGAGTGCATCGTAGACAATCTTACTGACTCAAATCGCAGTGATAGTGGTGGGAATCCAGTGTCTACAACACAAATAAAAGCCTTTTATTTAATATCCACGGCCAGTAAACTTACTACATACGAGTTTTTATAATGTATGTATGTATAATGTATAACGTAATGTTGATAAGGGTAAAACTTACGTTTGGTGGGGTGGGGGGGCTTTCTTTGGGTGCTCTTTTGTTTTACAACACTCACATGTACCTGTACATTTTAAAATGACACTTTAGTCCAAAATCTACGCCGTCTGGGTAGCAAAACATCAGTTCCATACACTAACAGTATAATCAGCCGGAGAAAGAGAATAAAACCCATGGGAAAATTAAAAGGAAGGATTATAATGGCAGCTACATGTTACATACTGTACATCAACTTTCTAAGAATTGTTTTTCCTGAAAGAAAGTTGTGTAAAATCAGTGACTAGCATCACGGTGTTCTGTGGTCATTTTACTGCCGTCCAGATGAGAGCGTTTTACCGCTGAGGAGACGTGTGATTTTTTCCTGATCGGTATAACTGAGCAATGAATGCGCCTACAAAAACTCTCGTAGCTCCAATCCTGGAAACAAGTTGGTATTGCTCAAAGCCATGCTTGTGCCTCCGCCCATGGACGTGCTACCTTGAGGAGGTAACAAGAGTTAACTTGTTTGAGCGCAAATTTAATTAAGGGCACATTCCGGCAGACTCGTCAAATACCGATGCTGCCACCTCAGAGAGAAAATAGGGGCTGGAAAGGGCAGGCCTCGTTTTGAATTGCTGCCAAAAACGTTTCGAGCAAAGCCCTCAGGGTAACAGTCCATTTATTTGATTTGTGAAAGTATGCGCTGAAAACGAATATACAGTACAGTCTAAAGGAAAGCCATCTGGTTTCACTTATAGCCGCGCTCAACAAAAGCACAGCCGGATCAGTACAAAGAGAGATAGGGGCTGGAAGGTCTGCGCTGGCTCACATGTCCAGTCCACCTCCAGAGAGGGATGACTAACAGTGTTTGTGTTTCATGGCTGATGGTTTGCTGTCTTAGGCAGAGCAGGAAAGGCTTTGCCACAGATAGAGTGTCTGTGTGAACCAACGTTAGTCTGGCGAGAGCTAATGACGAGGGGGTGATCCACAGGAAGCGACACAATTGAAGCATAATTGTGCCATAGTGAGATACTCCGCTGGTTGACAAGCAGAATCGCTGCAAAATGACTCATTGAAAGTTGATTGGGAAATACGCCGTGTGGGTTCTGTTGCTAAGCGTAACAGATGTTACTGCTATCTGGTTGCATCATTCCGCAGCTATTTGGAGTTACACCATTAATGTGTCAGTTCTCACAGAGAGGTCAACCAGCGGAGCTCTGATAATGCAGTTATGCTTTAATGTTTTACGAGCCGGGTGTGTGCATTAAGCAGCTCACTGTAAGCCCGAAACGAAAAAATTATTTTAATACTTATAAACAGGCTACTCTCCTTACTCAGCCCGTACACCACTTGGCTACAAACCATCGCGTTTACTCTCTGTCCCCAACAGATTTTGCTTGTCGTTAAGCTGCTACAGTTCCACCGGTGCTTGAAGCATCCACTATCCAATCAGGGATTTCAGCATTTTAGGCCAATGTAACAGACACAGGCTGCTCTTGCTGAAGCAATACAAAGCCAGATGGTCTTCACAGCACAGAGAAGCAGCTCAGCCTCTTTATAGCAGCGCTCAGAGGGTTAAAGCAAGAGAGGCTGTCGGACTGGGCGGCTCTGTCATTCACACGGCTGAGCTGCTGTTGCTATGGGATGCGGCCCAGACATTGGTGAAAGGACTCAGCAGAACGGGAGACGACGTCTCATTTCTGCAAAAACAACTCAAATATACCATCAGAATGTTTGCACAACAAGATCCATTCTCAAAAGTACACAGGGCTAAATGTGAACATCACCCATCATGACATTGGTACCTGCTGGTATGAAGGGAATCTGGCCTGAAACAGCTCAAAACTGCACTGTGTGAGGTCATTTTTTTAACTGTGTAGCTCTTCTTGTGCTGTAATACATTTGGGTAGTTTGAACCTAACAGTCATCTTAAGTGAAGTGCTCCCATTAAAAATAGCTCAATTTAAAGCTCAGTAGTTTTTGAAGAGGCCATGAATATTTTGGGGATTCGTGGCCCTTTCCAGTGGAAGAACATTGTGTAACGCTGGTTGATATTCAAGGAGAACTTAGTCAAACCTTGGTGAAAGCTGTCTTCCGAAGATGTAAGTAAATGATCCATTTTCATATCTTTATCAGTATAATTTTGATTTTGCAATTTGACACACACACGTAAAGACGTGTCTCTGGCTGTGAAATTATTATTTCTCGCAGTAGCACATGAACATCACATGTTAGAGTCAGGAGAGGAAAATACCTTTTCTACTTGTTTCAGTTGTAATAAATTGGCTCGCATAGTGCTGCAAAATAAAAACACTGGATCAGTACTGGCTTACGTTCAATGTAGGTATCAGCAGTTTCCTGCACCTTCTTTAAATAGATCAATTTGTGTGTGTGTGTGTGTGTGTGTGTGTGTGTGTGTGTGTATATATGACTAATCGCACCCAATCTGAAGCAGTATGACTATCACTGGGCTTTATAAATGTTTATATTATTAAACCGAGCTATCCCTAGATCCATACTGCACACCAGATTTCAGGCAGTGGGCATTCCTAACAAAGAGCAGGATTTCATTCTCCCAATCGGACAATGGAAGGTTTGAAGTTAAGATGATGCACACTTTTTTCTTGAGGACAACTGGAAACAGCCTGCCAATCTGCCAATGCAGTGAAGTGCTGAAAATAATAACATGCCTAGAACAAACACTGGTGTGCCATTGTTCTACATCATTCCTCCCAGTCTACAGTACTCCTCCCTCCAGCTCCGTGTTCACGGCTCAAAGCCAGCTGAACGAGCAGCGTATCCAGAAGAGGCCTGGCCACAGTAAGCAGGTCACTCTAGGTTAGCAAGGCCACATTCTGGGAAAAGCTCCTGTCAGTGGCGGCCCAATGTTGACACACGCAGCAACAGGGACCTGGGGCTGACAGGTGAGCTGCAAAAACAGGACCTTTATCAGGGGCCAATTATACAGGTCAATTCTGGGACAGAGTGCGTAAAAAAGAGGCTCAACAGAAAAGTAAACGCATTAAAGAGACAACAGAGTCGTGAGAAATGCTGCTCAACTGGCGCCACCTGGACAAACTGGTCTCATGTACGCAAAATGAGTGTTTGACAGTTTTCTAAATCAGCCACATGCAGTTACGCAACAAAGGCACACTTCTAACTGCGTTTCTGCACATGAAAATTCCTAAAGCGTAATCTCATTCTCTGTCTGTACTATGTATACATGATATCATCATCATCATCATCATCATCATCATCATATCAAAACCACACAACTCCTTTATATTGTGGGAACAACACGGTTACCAATAGGAACGGTCCAAAACTACTAAATAAAACCTCATTGTATTCTAATGTATGACATTCACTGTAAGTGGTTTAAGCTCTAACTACCTTACATCAAATCTGATTTAGAGAAGAATTCCAGGGATTTTTCAAAATGTGGTTTGTAGTAAAAATTGTAAGGAAGCTTAGCATCTGAGATGTATTTACCGGTGATACCTACACATCTACTGAGTTGCTGTATGTAATGGTGGTAATGATAAAACAGCAGTGAATCTGAAGAAATCCATCTCCTTTAGGGCCGAATTGGTCTTATAATGTCTTACATGCATCAAGCATGTTTTATAATGGTTTTCAGACCATGTCTAAACAATCTTAACAATTTTGTGTACTAACTTTCTATGAGTCGGCATTAAGAGGTTATAAACTCTTTAGAAAGTTTAATACCACGACTGCTGTGAACAGTTGAGTTTCTCTAGAACCTCTCTGAATGACTCATGTGTTGTTTACACCTCAGTCATTTAATTACGCAGGATTTTTGAATAATCTGTGAAATTCCCCATTTGAGAGTGAGATTTATATTTGCTCTTTAAACCCTTGTTCGTATCCTTCCACTTTCCTAGCTAGCACAGTTGCAACTCACTACTACTGCAAGGAAACAGATTAATTCAATTTGCATGTAGGTCAAGCCTTTTGTGTGCCGCGAAACGTTTGGCCATTCAGGCATGTCAACAGCAAATCTCTTCCACTGATAACCGTCATATCTCCAGCCACTCTTTTATGACAGCAAAGGATTACGTGAGGTCAAAACTGCATGATGTAATTCAGATAAGGAAGATAAGAAACGTGCTAGAGCCTGGCGTGAAGATATCAGTATTTACAGGAGACTTAAACAAAAAACTCCACTTGGCAAGCAGAGAAATGGCAAAACTGAATCCCGCTATCAAAGGAATAGACTGTGTACACCATGAGAACGAAGAGCTCCAGTTCACAGGGGGTGTTGGAGGGGTCTTGAACATAGCAGTCTTTATGTTGTGGTGCAGTGGGGGGGAGAGCCAGGAATGACCACCATGGTGTCGTGTTACAGGCTGTTTTCCTAAGCCACAAATCACAGGCCCACTTCCAGCACTTATCAGCCAGTTGCTGCGTCTGTGCTCCAGGCCTGCTCCAGAAAACTGGCTTCCGCCTTCTTCTTTTAAATTATAGCAAAGCTTTTCACACTAAGGTTTAAATCTACCTGCAGCGCAGTCACATGCGCAAGACCGTCAGCAGAAGTCTCAACAGTAGGGTCTCAAAAATATCTAGACGACAAACAGAGACGCGAGGTCCACTCTGAGCTTCAACATTATATTTTAATGGCGTGTTGCAGCTTCTGTCATTTAAGCCCACAAGCTGTTTAAGTAACACACATCCCTCAGACATTCTGAGCGGAACATGCCACTTGGCTCTGTACTCCACAGCAATCCATCTGCGAGGGGTAGTTTTCACTAAAATTGGTTTGACCATAAACCTGTGTTTCATTCGCAGTACAGGAGCAGAGAATGTCGCCGCTCGGCTGCACGTGCCCACCGCTTTAGACCTCAACAAGCCATCGAGTGTGGAAAATTCTTCCCCTGCCCAGTTTGTGCTGATTAGCACTAATGCAGTTGGTGACCTCGGGCCACATCCCTGAAAACAAACTAGCACCGTACAGTACACACCAACTGTATGAACACAATGGCCCGAGCCGCTCCATTCAGCCAGTCCTGTCACTCTGCAAGGCGGCCCTTTCCTGCCTGTCTGTCCTCCTACTGTACCTGTGAGATCATCTGAAAGCTCACCAGCATCCCTCTCTCTGGCTTTCAGCAGGATGAGACAGTAAACGTCATATCTCGCGTAAAACCCAAGCCTATCTGTCTCCGCGCCCTGTTTAATAGCCATTTAAGCATTTTAGACAGCTGTGTATTCTAAAACGGGGTTTGTGGCTTTTATTGTAAGTCAGCCACACTTTTAAGCATTTTGCTGCAGCGAAATTTCATTTTCCACTTAGAGACGTGAATGGGAGAAAGAAAAGGAGGAGAACAAAAGCTGGCATCTTTCTTCACTTCCACAACTGGAAAACAAAACCCCTCGGCTACACAGGCGTTTCAGATGCGGGGAAAGTGGTCCAGGACCTCGCAGCTCACAATGCACAGGACCAGCCCGACACCAGGTGAGGACAGCAATAAAGAGCCAACAGTGGAGAAAAGCACAGGGGCTGGTTTTCTTCTTCATGAAGACCAGCACAGACCTCGCTGTGGTCTGTTCAAATTCCATGGCCAGCAAAAAATAGCATCTTGGCAGCCTGTTTACAAAAGCCTGCGGACGGTAAACACATTTCTGCGTAAACTGATGAGAAACGACAGAGCTAAGCGAAAAGGGCCAGTCGGCACTCGGGAATATCACCCACAGCCACACGAAGACGCCGAAGCGCCCGAGAACACATGCAGGCGCCTACAGGGAAGAGCAGCCCTGGCTGACCACAGGCACGGCTCGGACGGCCGTTCACAGAACGACGCCGGACAAATGATGACTTAAAACGTCGAAAAATGACCGCGTTGCGTTCAAATGTTGGCACATTTTGCAGAAACCAGCCGTCAGAAAAACAATGCCAGCTCCAGCTCCGCGGCTCAGCCCATCGTGACAACAGCTCGGAGCGCTCGCCTCTATCGCCAGGCAAGCTCGCGCTAACGGCCGCGTCGCTTCGACGTCTAAAACATGCAGAAAGACGAGAAAACAGACGTGGAGGCGTCTCGTCTAGAGAGAACTGGCCCGTTACCGTCATCTCCTGGTTGTCGGTGTCCCGGTGGCTGACTGCGCGGATCACCCCGGATCTCCAAGCCCAGCGCCCAATGTCGCCGAGCTCCAGCGGCTCCTCGCCGCTCACGCACAGGAACCGCTTCCCCACCAACTCCGGCCGCGCTTCCCCCGCCATGGCCTGTCGCGGGCGAGTGAAGAACCCCTCGGAAAACTTCAACGCCGATGCCCTACCGATCGGGCATGAACACGGCGGACGGAGCGGACGAAAAGAAAGTGAAAAAGAAAAAAAACTGCGGTATTTTTGCCGTTTTTCTCTTCTCTGCCGTGTCGACTGCGAGCCGGGGAGGGATTTAAATCTGATTCAGCCTCCACCCGCACACACACTCGCGCGCACCCGCACACACTCGCTCTCCTCGCTCTGTGAAACTGAACACTGGGACGCATCACTGCCGCGGTGAGGCGTGGTATCCCTCCGCCTAGCCCCCGTTCACACGTCTTCTTCCGCCAGACGCATTCATTCTCAATGAGAGTCGGATAGCGTCCCTAACGGACGAAAATAGTGCTCACGTGTTATTGTGCTTGACCACCAGCCAAAATCTGTCAGACATAACATGCAAGGATTTTTTTGTGCATTTTTATGCATACACACTGTCTTAAATGAAATGGGTTGGATGATTTTTACAAAAAAGGTGTACAAAATATCACAGGTTCACTCATCCACTGTCACTGCACGCACAGCAGTATCTGCTAGGTGAGGCACAATACTGATGCATCGGTGTGACTGGACTGATCTGAAGGTGTTACAGTGGTACGATAACAAATGCATGCCAGTTATTATTATATATAATATAATATATATATATATATATATATATATACATATACACGCACACACACACACACATATATATATATATATATATATATATATATATATAGAACAGACCAAGAATTCAAAGTGTTTGCTTTTCGTGTGTCTCCTCTGCACGCCCCTCGTGCTGCCCTCGAGGGCGATGAGAATGAGAAGGGGTGCTGCTGTATGTAAAGCGTGTCCACTGGAACCAATCAGCCCTGTGTCACCTTCAGGTCAGAGGAGTAGATGGAGAAAGATAGCCTGCTGCTGACAGAATCACAAATCATAGAGCTCCTGAGATGGGTGTTAAGCTCTGCCTGTCTAGTCGTGAACAAGCTCATCTGAGAGCAAAGTAGAAAACCAGAACTAGAACTGGTAATACACAAATTAGAAACATGTGACATATACTAACACATGGATAACATATGGCCCTATATGTGGCATAGCCCAACTTATCTGAAATGAACTATTTTCAAATGGGGCATATATTTAAGCTATTTATCTGCATGTTCAAACGCATATGTGTAATCTTTTTAAAAATATATGATAGAAAACATTATTAATTTAAGGATGAGTATATTACACATATACTACCTTAATGATACATATATCATACATGTGCATATATGGCCACATATCAGATTTTCATCTGGGTGCAAGCTGCCTTCGAGCACCATCTTTAGCAAACCCTGCACAACCTGACGCTTATATAGATGGGGCAGGGTTTTTTTCATTGTTGTTGATTTAACACACCATTTAGCTGATATTCAGACAATTGCTATTACAAAGCACCACATACTGTGATCATCAGTGGAGATATGGCTGTTATGTTATTTGTGAACTTTTTTGTGTTATTTGTAATTACTACTTTATTAAACGATAGCATGAAATCTTCATCTTCTGTAATTAACACAGTAAAATTAGAAAAGAAAATTAATTCAATTCAGTTCAACTTTGTCATTATACAGTACAGGGTAGTACAGTATAACGAAGCGCTGTCGGGCTACTTTTCCAGTGCAGTAATAAAAGGTGCATAGTAAACAGTGCAAAGACAAAAGACAGTAAAAGACAGATGTCACTAGCAGCGTCAGGTCAATTGCAACACAGACCAGCATGCTACAATTTAGTGATGGCCTGCGTGTATTCAGTGGAGATCGACATAGCAGTACAGGATAAAGGGGTGGTTTGAAGCAGGGGAAGAAATCCCCCACTACAGGCATGCACATGAATAACAACAAGATTAGCAGGAGAAGCCACAATTCACAGATGTCGTCTGTTGCCAAGCATGTTCTGCTACCCTTGATGTGTGCCTTGTAAGAATGTATTTCAATCAGTTAGAAAGCTTCTGCTCATCTCCCCTTGGGGGGTGAGAGGGATTACTTTCATCAGTTTCATGGAGTCATAGTGGTGAAACTACATGTTCTGCATGGAGAACATGCTGCACTGCTGCCGAAAGAGGGTGTTTTTAAAAGGCATGTTCCACCGCAACGATCTGTTATCTGCAGAATATTGAGATCGTGGCAGTTCAGGCTTCACAATAACGTACAGTTTTCAATCCCATACATTTATGTATAATTGTATAAAATTCATTTACACGACATTAAAATTGCTTTCACTAGAAAACGTAATATACCACAGCATCGTCGTCCCAATGTTCTTATATTTCGAGGTATAATTACTTGTCTAAATAGTTTAAAGATCTTCCTTTAAAATATCGGTTTACATTAATAATCGCTCCATTTCCGCGACTTTTTTGCGGCTCAGTTTTCTAATACTAAGGCTGCATGTCAGTAATGTGTGGATGCAGAGTGAACAGCCTGGGAACCGCGCGTTTAAAGACGTTTTTGTTTCGGTTATTCGTTCGTTTCCGCGCTCGATTCGAGTTTTACGACTAACCGCAGTTTGAAATTCTTGTTGAAGACGCTGCGCCGTCAGCCGAACGCCGCTCTGTGACGAACGTTTGTTTCAACCAATCGCTGTTAAGCACTCATGTAAACAAAAGATATTGACCAATCGTAAAGCAAGGGGCGGGCCCGGCACGTCAAATCGTCTCTGACGTCAATGCGCGCACCTTGCTAGCCGTGCGGCCCCGAAGCGGCGTCGTTTAGGCGGAGGGCTCGGAGCAGCTGAAGAGGCCGAGGCGGAGCTGGCTGCGGAGATCTGCCGTCGTCTGACTCGCAGTGGATGTTTGGCTTCTTGGAGGTTTTAAGGCGTTTTTAGGCCGCTGGAGCTCGGCCGGTGCTTCTGAACTTGCCTCAGAACTTTAGCCGCGGCCGTTGCTAAGCGAATAGCCGTGCTAAGTTAGCGAGCTAACCACTAGCCGACTGTCGGTGTCCCGGCTCGGCCTCTCTGACTTCTGTTCTCATGCCCTGCCGGCCGGAGGGAAGATGGTGTCTTGGATTATATCGAGGAGCGTGGTGTAAGTGGCTGTAAACATGTCTTTCTGCCCGCGCACTCGCAGCGCGGTCGCCTGGCGCTCCTGCTGGTTGTCAGCGTAGCTAAGCTAAGGCAGTTAGCTGCTGGGCTGGGTCCGGTGACCCACCGGGCTTCTTGCTTTAAAGCTGCTTTGTTGGGCAGACGGTGATGTGGACCGTAGTAGACGTGCGGGGCTGTTCGGGTTCTGTTCGCGGCGTGGGAGCGTGCGGTGCAGTTAGTTGGGTATGTAAGGGGAAGATGGCTGGCTGCTCTTTGTATATGTTGTGCGTAGGTCGTTCGCTCGTCGTCTGGCTGCGCCCCACAGCGCGCTGCTCACCAGTCAGTTGCTGAAGGAGCGAATGTGAGATGAGGCTACAGCTCAGGCCGAAGTCTGCCCAAAGACAGCCGAGGTGTGTGGACCCGGTCATCAGAGCTGGAAGAAGCATAAGGCGCCTTTTTAAAGCGACCTGCTCTGCCACACAAGCTCCTTTGTTGATGCTGGGCTTTGTCGTGCACCGTGACGTAGAGACAGCGCTATGTGCGCTTTAATCGCCTGACAGCCCGGTTGAGTTTAGTGATCACAAGATTCTGATTCATCTCTGTCTTTCAGGCCGTTTCCTCCCTCTGTGTCATGGATACTACCTTTATAATTCATGTTGAGTAGTTAGGTAAGCCTGGCCAGGCCTCTCCCCAGAAGGCTGTTTTACTCGCTTTACCTGCGCTCAGGAGCACCTGGAAAAAACCCTGTAACTCATGAAACTCCTGTGACTGCTCTGTGACTGCTCTGTGACTGCTCTGTGACTGCTCTGTGACTGCAGTAGGTTGTGTATGATGTTGGTCCAAGCATGTGCAAGAAGATCAGGACTTTAGTAGAAACCCTGTTTACTTAATAACGCACAAAAACAGAAGCCCTCTTATTGATTTTATTAATGATTTCCTAGGTATGGGCGATGTTGCACCATATGTCATGTCAAAATATTAATTTCTGAGCATGTTTTGGATATTGTCCGTGTTTGAATAACACTGACCAACTGCTTGTTTGATTACAAGAGGGCATTATTAGTGCTTTTTCTCTTTATTTAGTGTAGCACAGTGTATGAAAAATTAAAATAATTTGATTATTATTATGTGGCACACACGGTTGCCCTGTGCAGGGTAAATGTTGGTGGAGTATGTTATACGATTAAGAAAGGCCAGGTTTGGGGTTTTCAAATGAATGCCTTAGTAATTAATTAAGTAGTAGGTTACAGTCATACAAGCAACCGCTTGAGGTTGAGCGAGTAATGTTTTTCAGTAGGGCAACCAAAATCTTACACCGGCCAGTTTGAACCGTGTTTAGTCTCAGTCATAAGCAGTAAAGCGGTGGTAGGTTCTTGGCACTAAAACTAGCATGATTACAATTGATGGGAAACGCCTTCAAAGCCGTAAACGTAACACTGACTATATAAGGAATGCATTGGCTGTACATGTCAGCCCAGGGGCGCTTGTATCTCACCCTGAATGACTGGTGTCCAGCACAGTTTGGTGAACACCTGGATCACATCTGGCTTAACTCGTTTGTTAATTATCAGGTGTAATAAGTTTGTTAACGATGGATCTGAAACGAATTCTTCACGTAACCTGCACTGTATATTTGCAGGACCTTTGTTTTCCGCCTGTGCAGCTTTACAAATGTATATATTAGGTTTTGTGTTTTTGATTAGTAGTGGGAGGTAAACCAGTATAATTATGATCTGGATTTTTCCAAATTGTGGATATTGACCCCATATTGATATATTGGATAGTGGATATTGATATATGCCCCTAGTGTGTGTGTGTGGTGTTTTACTGCACGGATGGGTTAAATGCGGAGGTGGAATTTCCCCGGTTGTGGGATCAAAAAAGTATCACTTAATCACTTTAATCAAACCATGAAATACTATTACAGAGACCAACTCCAGGTCGAATGGTTGCGTGTAGTTACATTCATGCGATAATGAACATAAACTATGCTAGACTTGAACCAAGTTGGCAAAGGCCAAGAAAACAGTGTGACCCAAAAAAGACTATATTATCTATAATGCACTATATCATCACTGTGATCTGTCCACCCAGGAGTTGCGTTAAGGTGTCCTTAACTGACTTCCCTAACTTTCCAAATCTGACAGCACCGCTGGGGGCTCTGTTCCACATTACGTAAGATACTTCTGCAGTGTGTATGACCTGAATTTTAAGCATCAGACACACTAATGTTTAGACTAACGTGTTTCCTGCTATAAATATTCAGCTGTGTAGTCTTTTTTGGGGCTTACCTCAATCGTTCCTCATTTCCTTAATGCACAGACATGTTTTCTAATACAGGGCTGTTGATGAAAGGGCAGTGTTTCTGCTTAGTTCTGCCTTTAATAATGCAACTCCTGCTACTGCTTGGCTTTTAGACATGTTCTAGAGCACATGTCGGGCTCTGGTTCTCATTGGCCAAAACGCTATAGGCTTCGGCACACTGCCTCATTAAACACCTGTTTAATACCCATAAACTGAATTCGGAGCATTAGATGGGAGTAAATGCTGCAGCGCTTTGGCCTGGAGGGTCCCCAGTTTGACATGCCTGTTCTAGAGAAACAGTTCAGTAGGGCTGCACCGATACTGGTATTGAGTATCGGCCTGATACCATGCTCAGGTACTTGTACTTGACCTCATAAAAACAGACCAATACCAACATCCAATATGGATAGTTGGAGTCCGATCCGACAAACCTAATAAGTGTGTGCTGCTGTGCTGCTGTGCTAATGAATAAACAACTCAAGCTGGCAGCGGTCAAGAGTCTGCTCACACAGAGAAGCCTTAATGGCTTCAAGGCTGTCAGACACAACGTCGCTGGTCACTTTAAGCATTGTGGCCTGGCAGATTCCAGCCAGGAATTCACTCTATGGATTGATTTATTTATTTATTTTTACCTGTTTTCAGACACACACAATCATAGCTGCTTCCCCAATATGGGTGGAGACATGTAGGCTTGCTAAACAGAGGCAGGACAAAAAAATCCACATGTGTCCTGCTGTCTGCAGAGTTTCACATGGCGTGGAAGTGATTTCATACGGTGTGGGTGTAGACGTGTCCTCACACGATGCTCAAACATACAGTGTAATTCACCAAAGATCACACACTGTATGTCTGGCTTTAGAGTACATTTCACTACAGCTCAGCCAGCACATTGACAGACTTCGACAAGACAAAACCCCACAGGTGAGCTGTACAGGCTGTTGTAGACAGAGGCAGATGAGGAGCGTGAGAACAAAACTATGAGACGTACTTACAGCTGTGAAAAAGTGCTTTTCGGACATGGAACGAAAACCAAACGTAAACAACTGTTTAGGTTCATTGCACTCATGTGCACTAAGTACGACCCATTTTAAGTGGGTAATTAATTGTATCATATTTGTTATTGGTGAATATAAAAATATCCTCGGTCTGAAAAAAATGGTATCAGTACAATGTTCCTACAATTCATTTGGATTTTTAGTTTTTACCGTGAAAAAGCAGTTCTGTTGCTGGAGGAGGATGGAGTTTGTTTGCAAAGTTTGTGTTAATCTGGGAATGTTTGCTCCGTCTCATGGGAAGTGTGTGTGCAAAAGAGGAGGAAAGTGGCTATTATCAAGGGCAGCTCCTTGGAAGGAGTTGCTGATGTCTTACTGATGCTTTAGCAGATCAGACGTTCTGTAAGCTAGGTTCTCTGTTTTATGTTTGAGGAATAAGGTCAAATGATAAAGCAGAGTACCTCCATACTCTTTGTTAGGCTCTTTGCCTATTTAAGGAAAAAACAGGACCAGCTTTGTGAGCTGAACCAGATGTCGAAATGGAGGTTCTTCAGGTCTCTAGCTTTAGTTCATTATGGGCCCCCAGCATCTGGCTCTGCGTGGCGGCCTGGCCACACCATCGCCTGAATGGGTGTACCGTGTCTGTTTTTTTAGCAGGAAACTCCAAGTTGTCCTAAAACAGAATGTCAAGGCCTGTCTGAAGGTTTTATTTTTTCAGCTGCTCACTGCAAGACGAGGCCCTGTTTTGTTGAAATTGCTTCAAGAGCGCTCTCGGCAGGCTCCGTTTCCTCTAGGGCTCCAGCTCTAGGAAGGAGGGCTTCTCTCTGTGTAAATGACCGGTGATGATGTGCAGCACATTTATTTATATTGCATAGGGACCATGCGAGTTCTATTGTGGGACTGAAAGTACACAGGCACTCACTGGACACAAAAAACTTTTGACCAGGGCTTCCCTGTCCATGACTAAGTGGCCTGAGGTCAGAGCTTCGACGAAGCTTGGCAAGGACAGCAGGCGAGTCCCAAGCCCCACCTTCTGGGCGCCATCTCCGGGCTCGCAGTGAGGGAGCTGTGCGGTGTATTTGGGAGAAACCAAAGTGGTAATTCTCCTGTCACTCAGACGCTAAACTTGTTGGACTACTTGCAGACCAGGTCCAGATGGTAGGCCGATGTGTAGTCAAGACATTGTGCGGTGTATGCCTGTCTTTTATAAGGCAGTAACGCCCTTGTGTGACTAGGCTGATGGTAACTCTGCTGCTACTGTGGGAGAAGAGCCCCATAGAATATAATTGCCCCACCCCATGTAAACACTGGGACATGTGACATGTCATTGTCAAAGCCCCGTGTTTATGCCTTGCCGTGCTCAAGTCCCTTATAGGCCTTAAAACAAAGTTATTTATTAGTAAATTTATTTTTAGTTGCCTTTTGCTACCTAACTAATTAAAGAGTTAAACCAAAGGAAAATAAATACACAATACGGAAGTCAGAAACTCTTTCATTGCTCCAATTTCCCGTCAACATGGTTTATTCACGTTCCAGGTGGAGGACAATAATCACAAAACGTATATAACAAAAAATTACATCGCAACCTCCACAATAAAACATCAAAATGTAATATCAGCTTTTTAAATATTTAGTATGTCCACCTTTTGGCCATAATCAAGCTTCCATTCCCTCTGAGAGGCGTTCAGAAATACATTGAGAGAGCGATTTTTCAAGACCTCTGAAGTTCAGTCTTAGAGATTGGTTGCGTTTTCTGCTCCTTAGAATTCAGGTAATCTTAAACGCATTGTGATGTTGAGGTCGGGACTCTGGAGTGGCCAGTCCATTCTTCTGAAGAGCTTGCAGCACCTTTGATTTTCAGTTTGATTTTCTCAGTAAAGCCATCTTGACCACTACACATCCTTTCAGACCCATAATGTTGACGTCTTCTTGTCTTGGAAGGATGGACAGAAACACTGGTGGATTTTTTTCAGATCTGAAGCAAGGGTGGAGCTTTCTCCTTTCATCTTAAAGATGAAAGCTTTAAATACTCTTTACCTGATGGTGGCGTTGGTCTACCAGTTCTTTTTGGGGGTCCTATTTTCTCTATATCTTGTAATTAAAATTAATGAGGAAGCTTCAATGTTGAAAATTTAATTTTTTTCTAGTTAATAACTTTCCCCATTTGAATGCAAGCAAATTCTTATATATTTAATCTGAGAAACATCTAAAAATGTATATTATGTATTCTGCCTTTTTGACTGGAACTTAAATAAATGAAAGTGGTCTCTGAATTTTGCACGGTGCTGTGGGCAAGAGGTTTGGTTTTAGAGATTTTGTAGAATTGCTGTTTTACTGTAGTGTAGCTGTAGTGTAGCTCGCCTGTGTGAACGTCCATTCTTTTTGGCACGCTGCACTCGTCTGATCACCTTTTCCGTTTAAGGAAAGGCGGCTTTTCCTTCAAATCATTTTGGGATGTGTCATCATTTGAGAACACATGTGCCTATTGTCTTCTCATCACTGGGTTTTTTCTGTGTAAAAGCAGGGAAGGAGTTGTTGAACTGTGTAGAGTGATAACGTAGACCGAAATTAAGGCATCAGTGGGTTTACTGCTCTCTGTGGGATCACGAGGGCGTTGCGGCAGGTCACTGCTTGTTGTCTCGTCTACTCTAATCTGCTGTAGCACCGTTTGGACAGTATATCAAGTGCAGTAATTCTGTGGAGATTTCTGTGTTCGTTTTTGAGCTTGTAAAGTTGAAAGTAACTTGAATGAATTCTGTCATCGACTTTATCGTCTCTCAAAAAGTATGATGGTTCTACTTAATTCGGTTTTGATCGTGGTCAATAGAATAGAATAAAACTGAATTCATGCAACACAGCAGCCTTTAACAGCATAGCCCTTATGAGTTGGCAGAAGAACACTGGCCACACTTAAGCTGCTTTCATCCTGAAATACCGACTGCGGGAAATTCACCGCTGAGCTTTCAAGCACATTATTCCAATAGGATGCCTGGTGCAGATGCAGAAATGGAGTCTCCTGCGACAGACGGGGTCATAGAAAGTTAAAACGTTTTCAGCTTTTGCACGACGTGCTTTGGCCCAGCACAGCCAGTAGGAGAATAGTAGGCATGTCTGGTAGTTCCTGCTGCCATTGAAGAATCTAGAAAGTTTTGCCATGGGTGGCGGGTGAATGTGGCCAGTCACATTCTCTGCCCTGTAAAGCTGCACGTGCGCATCACTACCCAAATAGTTCGTTTTCTCAGAAAGCACTGGCGACTTTCACTCCCAGCTGATGAGCGCCGCACACGCTGTGAGTGGTGTGAAAGTAGCTTGACGCCAGCAAGCGCAGGGCATTAAAGTGTAAAAGCAGCTTTAGGCTGCGTTCTCATTACAAGGCTGCAGTGGCACAAATCTTGATTTGATTTTTAAAAAAGTTTTTTCTGCCTTAATGTGACGCAGATGTGTTTTTTTTGTTTGTGTGTGTGTTTTTTCTCTTTCATAGCTGTGTGGACAGACAAATCTGATCATTTCATATTCGACCTGAGCCACTGTTCCATGTGGTTCTAGGCCAGATAGATATCTGGATTATGGCCAACCGAGCTTACTTGGCATGCTCAAATCAGAATACGTGTGGTTTTTTTCTTTCATTGCGCACGCGCCATCGTTCAGTGTTAACGAGGCAAAATCATTAAATTTGCTGTCATTGCCAGTAATCTGTGCAAAAGCAACGCATCCATCATTGCTTGCTCTAATAGTGAACGGCTGTTCAGAGCAAACGTTTTACGATGAAGGCTTGTTCCGGTGTTGAGTTTGTTTGCTGTTCATGATGCGTGTGGATCATTCATGTGACGTTATTGATGAGGACGTGTGCATGCAAGGTGTTTCAGGGTGTTTCACTTACCTGCACAAATGTAAGAAAGATAGAAAGATGAGATGTGAGAAATAAATTTGATTTGAACAGTGAAGCTTGTTGTTATTGAGGACAGCCTAAGTTTGTGAGCCATATAAGATGGTGTTAGAACCTGTGTTTGTTCTAGTGCCGTGAAAGTGAATGGAGTAAATTTTCTCATTCAAAGCTGATTAAAACAATATCCAGATGAATGAAAAGTACCAGCTATTAACCACACAGATTCCATTAAATGAAGTAGCAGTTACATGGACCTTGAAATTATAGTGTTGCAGGTTTGGTGGTGGTGGCGGGGGGGATGGGGATGGGGAAGCGGATGAGGGGGGGTGGCAGCTTGTGAAAGACCTGGAACCATAGACTATTGTTGGAGCCCTGCAGCCTTGTTGTTTCTATGGCAACAGCAAAATAAACTGCTGCCAAGGTGGATCCCTGGATGTGGGCCACAAAGCAGAAGACTGGTAGAAAGTTTCGTGTTATATAATCGACACATTTGGTGAAACGCTTTCCAAACGAGGTTACAAGCGGTTTGGAAAAAGTCTGTTTTTCGTGATGTTTTTGGGAAGGAATCTGTGTTATCATGGCTCCCCCAGCCCTTCCTTCTTATTTTATCTTCAGCTTTTGCATCTTCATCAAGAAAGAAAGAAGAAAGACAAACCACATATGGCTTTGGACTTTAAAGCACTCTAAAAAAAATATGTAGTGGGAAATAACTGCGTCAGTTTTATTTACTGATGAGACGGTGTTTTTAGACCGGGCTGAGTTACTGGGTCACGTGGTCCGAGCCTATATCTGGCAGCAGAGCCACAGCACAAATGGTCACCCAGTTTAGCTGCGCTGGCGAGTCGAGCGCACTATCTCTGGCTTCAGAGTTTAGCGGGGGCACATTAGGCTACTGTATGTGAACCATGACAAGCTTGAGCTAACGTTCTTTGGCCCTTGCAAAAAGACAGCAGTGCTAGTAGCCGGGATGCTGTTCTAGAAGTACAACTTGGTGAGAATTCTGCAAATCTGTTTAAGCTGTGTTGCACTTGAGGCGCCGCTGATGTTACTAAGGTCAGTGTAATTAGTGGGGAAATGTCTAGGCTTGATCCCTGCCTGTAAAGTCTTTCCCGGCAGGCAAGAAGCGAACGCAAGCCATGACTTTCCCTCGTGTTTGAGGCTTTCCTCGTCTGTCAGTGCCACATTGATTAGCGCTCACAGTGCCGAACGCGGGTGCGCCGAGAAAAGGCTGCCCTTTCTCTTTCTTCATGATCCGTAATTTAGCTCCGTCTAGGTCTGAGCTATTGTTTGCACCATTTGCCCCCCGTGTTTGTGCCCCTTATTCCATTTAACTCCAATATTTATGGCTGTCCCAAAGAATAAAAGGGGGTTGTTCTGACACAACTGTACTGCCTTCATGCTTGGCACCTTTTTAATGCAGCAGAGTAACTGTACACTGTGCACTAATTGCTAAATGCTGCTTGGAAGCTTAAAGGGGGGAGGGTGGAGCAGGGAGACTGCTTTCACTGGCGGGTTCCACTGTGCATTGTTCCACAGGCTCACCCGCAAATTTAGCCGAGTGGAACATAATAAATGAGACTCAGCTGAGAGCTGCAGCCTACAGATGAAAGCCTGGCGCTGGGCCCATCTGCTGGCAGCAGAGCTGATCTCAGGTCAGATGCTCTCAGGTCAGATGCACCCAGCTCCCCACACCCAGTTCCCCTGCCAAAAGCGCACTGGCCTGGCCCGCATTAGCTGTACGTTATGGTATACGTTATGCACCCTGTGTGCAATATGCCACACATGAGACCTTTTGTTTCAGGCAGGCTCTTGTGCTTGCTCTCTCTTTGTCCATGTGCATGAGGGGTTAGTTTCCTAGCTTGCCTTCAGTAGAGGGGCAAAAAAAAAGGAAATCATTGTTTATTTTGTGAATGCAATCAGTGGGAGGAAATTCAGTGGGTGGCTCTCAATAGCACCAGACAGCACATTACTTGTGATCTTGTCAGACGGTAAATCATTCAAAAAAAACTAATCTCTCTCTTTCTTTGCTTTTACCACAGGCTGGTCTTTGGAACCCTCTACCCAGCATACTACTCCTACAAAGCAGTGAAAACCAAAAATGTCAAAGAATATGTAAGTAAATACCCTGTAGGTTCACTTATTCACCTTCTAACATGCAATCTCAATAGGATGTGGACTTGTGTGAATATTTATTTAAGAGGGGGTGCTGCTGCACATACTTGTTGATGATCTATCTGGGCTGACAGTGTTTTTGTACAAGCCCAGGCATGTGAGAAGGCGTGCGAGAGCCACAGGCTGTGTGACTGGATCAGATTGACATTCGCTCTCTGCATTGACTTGTGCTGGAGTCTTTGCCCTGCGAGGACCTGCTCTTTGTCCTTAACATGAGTGAACCAAACAGGTGCTGTAAAAATTCTAAATCAGGCTCCGCCGACCACAGCAATGTTTTCAGAAAACAATAGGTTGACTCAAGGCTCCCTCTGCATACAAACAACCAGGCCAATCTGCTGTCAGATATTTTGCATTGTAATATTTTGTACATGACCTCAGAATAAATGCCCTTTGCTTTATCTTTATCCTCTCTTCTTGATCTGTCTATTTATCTACAACCCCATTTTCAAAATATTTGGGACGATGTGCAGAATGTAAATAATAGAATGCAATGATATGCAAATCATGTAAACCATGTTTTTAAAGGATATTACTAAATACTACAAAGACAACATATTAAATGTTTTTTTGAAAAATATATGCCCACTGTGAATTTGATGCCAACAACACATTGCAAAAAAGTTGGGACAGGCTTGTGTTTACCACTGTTTCATCAGCTCATCACCTCCAGCACCTTTTTACCAGACCAGCTGCTGTAGTTTTGAAAGTTTTCCCATTCATGTTTGATCTAGGATTTCAGCAGCTCATCAGTTCGGAGTCTGTCTTGTCGTGCTTTTCATTTCATAATGTGCCAAATGTTTTCAGTGGGTGACGGGTCTGGACTGCAGGCAGGTCAGTTTAGCACTCGGACTCTTTTGATACAGAGCTATGCTATTGTAATACATGCAGAGTGTGGTTTGGCATCGTCTTGCTAAAAGTCTTTCCCTGAAAAAGACGTCATCTGGATGTCAGCAGTGTCCATAATTTCCAAAAAGTATTGCAGACTTTGAATCGTCAGACCAAGGAACACTCGTCCATTTGGCCTCAGTTCATGTTTTTTTTTTTTTTTTGTCAAGTGTTGGGCATAAAAAATGTGTGTATGTACATATTTGTGCAGTTCCTTCAGAAATGGTCACTTTACACCTCCACGTCAGTCATTCTTATCAGTCCCATTTGACCTGTAGCGCTCTTGCTGGTGCTGAGGACCTGGTGACTGTACCTGATGAAGCAAACTATCTAAGCAGCAGCATCTTTGTTAATTAGCATTATATAAGCTTGAAGTGTTTGTGTGTAAATACACTCGATTTCTGTGCTGCTGAGTGATGTAATTCATTGCAGTGTTTCTGAAATGAAGTCTCAAGGCTACAGCAAATATAGCCTGAACCCAAATGGTGCTATAGCCCACTTTTAGTGCAGAGCTAAGCTGGATTTCTCAACGTGTGTGTGTGTGTGTGTGTGTGTGTGTGTGTGTGTGTGTGTGTGTGTGTGTGTGTGTGTGTGTGTGTGTGTGTGTGTGTGTGTGTGTGTTTCTCTCACACTCTCACTCACTCACCCTCTCACCCTCTCACTCTCTCACACTCTCACCCTCTCACCCTCCCTCTCTCTCTCTCTCTCTGTCTCTCTCTCAACCTCTCTCTCTCTCTCAACCTCTCTCTCTCTCTCAACCTCTCTCTCTCTCTCTCTCTCTCTCTCTCTCTCTCTCTCTCTCTCTCTCTCTCTCTCTCTCTAAAATATCTTCGAGATGGGTCGCTGTATCTCAGCTCCAAAGTCACTACGAGCACGAAAGCCCTGATTCTCAATGGCTGATTACGGACACACATCCTTGGCAATAAAAGCTGCGATAGAATTTGTAATTTGCTTCCGATTTGGGTTGAAGCTTTGACTTTGCTTACTCTGGTTGGCACCAAGTACAACCGAATGGAAAATGGGTGGAAACATTTAATATGGTTTTTCATAGTTTAGTGTGACACAACTTGCATATCGTATGGCTCTTATCCAGGTCCCTTTCCCACCAACTAGTAGCTAACAAAGAGGCGAATAGGGAGCTTTAATGCGAACATTTGGAGACTGATGGGCGTGTTTGCGTTTAGAAGCACCGCAGTTGGTTTCCTCGAACGTTAAATCTGCAAGGAGACACTGTGGAACACTAAAAGCTGTGAAGATGAAGTCAGCTTGTCTTTCGAATTTTCCCGTTGCAGCTTAAATGGTACCTCGTTTATATTTTGGCGACTCAGGCAGAGTTTAAGGTGGAACGGGATAATTAGAACAAGAAGCTGGAGAGTAAGAATCTGACTGACAGTCGAACGTTGAGACATTTTACAAGAAACTATTGAATTTTGAGGAAAAGTTGCCAGAGATGGGAGGAAATCGACTGTAGCTAAAGCTTTAAGCAGAGCGAAGGAGGTCTGCGCTTTCGTTTATATTTATAGCCTATAGTAGCACATTAGCACATACTGATTAGCACATATTAGACATCAGATGTTGTGGCTCCCAAGGTGGTTTGATTTTTTGTTGAAAGGACAACACGGCTCTTCTTAACATTTGGGTTGTGGACTGCGGACCGAAGCGTTTAATGTAGAGGGTGCTGGTCGGTTTTTTTGCTTGTCCAGGTGTGTTTTTGTTATGAATTTGTTATGCATTTCCAGACTTCCATGTTCCGCCTTTGTGTTCTGTCAACATTGTGTAGAAAATTGATTTTAACATTTGTGAATCGATTCGGAATCATCCACATCCACAATGCATCCAATCTGTTCTTTTTCCCCTCCACCCCTCGTCCATGTAGTCACCAGGAGAAAGACATTACGATTTGGGCAAAATATTCATATTAATATAATATAATATTAGTAGGACAGAAGGATAGCAGCAAGAGTGAAAGGGAAGGTCTACAAGACAGCAGTGCGTCCTGCTATGATGTCTGGTTTAGAGACTGTGGCTCTGTCTAAAAGACAGGAGGCTGAGCTGGAGGTGGCGGAGATGAAGATGCTGAGATTTTCGTTGGGAGTGACCAGGATGGACAAGATTAGAAATGAGCAGATCAGAGGGACGGTGAAGGTGGAGCAGTTTGGAGATAAAGCCAGAGAGGCCAGGTTGAGATGGTTTGGACATGTGTTGAGGAGGAATAGTGGATATATTGGGCAAAGAATGTTGGAGATGGAGCTGCCGGGTAGAAGGAGAAGAGGTAGACCTCAGAGAAGGTTTATGGATGTAGTGAAGGTGGACATGGAGATGGTTGGTGTGAAAGTAGAGGAGGCAGTAGATAGGGCAAGATGGAGGCAGCCGAAAGAAGAAGATAGTATATTAGTATAATGTAATGTGTTTTTATTTTTATATATAATATATGAAAATATGTTTGTGTGTGTTTATTTATAGGTCCCAAAAAACACATCCACTTTTTTCTGGCTTAAAGCTTAAACGTTAATGTATAGTGCACCGAGTTTTTAAGACCGGTGGTTCACGTTGCAAGCCCCGTTGTTCAGATTAGATTTTTTTTGGTCAGATCAGATTTTTGTAATGTTGATGATTTTATATTCGTGTAGATTAGTGAGTCAAATTTGTCATTGTTCTGAAAAATCTTATGTGCTGAATCGACCCACAGGCACACATCCTAATCAATAACTCCACGTGATGAACCATGTGGGTCATGAACAACAAACAAACAGCAGAGCAAGGCTTTGTTGAAAAGATGACTTTGCTCTGAAAAGCTCACAGCTGTTCTTCATTAGAGCAAGACGAAAACAAAAAGGGCTGGATGCTTGTACTAAATTTATCATATCAACTAACTCTTTACAATTTCACTGCTTTCTAGCTAAAAGGTACAAGAGAAGTTATGAGTTGTGGTTATTACTGTTAGCCGAAGAGAAAACGGACACTTTACCTCTGTTTATCTTAGTCTTAAAGACTTCAGGTTGACTGCACTTCCAGTTTAACCTCAAACATAAGGAGCCAACAGGCGGCAGTAGAGTATACTTGTATGTAGGACTGGGCAATATGACCATATTTACCGCTACCGTGATCAATGCTGTCAACAGTTTTTCTGAGCTGGAATGTCCACTTGTAAACTGTATATGTGTTTCAAGTGACTTCAGTATTCTAAGTAATAGGCACTCAAGAATTAGGGGGGAAAAATCTGCTAATGGACGAGGAGGCCGCGTATCCAGGAGATCCACTTAGCTTGTATGAGCCCATGCAATCGGCAAGGCACGTTTCATTCATGTCCTACTGGAATTATTGGGATAGGCCCCACCTTTGTTTCACTTTTAACCATGACAAGTCTGAAAAACCCGCAGTAATAGAGCTGCATCTTTAAGCTTCCGCAGTGTGTAGCATGTAAACAAAGAACTAACTTTTTCGATTACCAAACACTAACAGGTTTGAATGTTAACAGTAACTCATTCGGTCTTTCCTCTTCTGGCTTTCGTCTTGACGCAGCTCAGACCAGCAAGGATAAGGTGTCGGCAGGTTACAGATGTTTATGCCATTCCCTAAAATGTTGAGCGATCAAACGGAAAGTGCGTTTCAGTAAACTTGGAGTTTCACTGGCAAAGCTTTGTCCAAACTGAAGAAAGAGCATTCCACCACGAAAGCAGTTTTTTGAACTCTCCAAACATGTCATGACTGTGGTTGCATTCGTCTTTTGGTGTGGACTGAAAGGCAAACCAGTAATTCAGAGACTCTTTTCGAATCATATCCAAAATAGCCTGGACAAATGATGCTTTGTGCCTCAATATTTTCTTTTCTCTACTGTGTAGTTCACTGGGTTGATGGTTTGTGCAGTTTAAAGGCAGTTCAATAGAAGTTCTGGCCTTCATGGTGTTTAGCCTGTAGTTTTGGATCTCCCACCCCACTGTATTGTAGTATTTTCTAAGTACGTGTCTTAGAGGGCAGTGTTTTAATCTGTAATACTGCATTATGATTCATACAGCAGTCGTCTGGCTGTGGTTGAGCAGAACTTAGCTGTTGTATGCAGACTAGGTGCAGAACCAAGTTGTTTCAAAGCTTGTTTTTTAGAGGACTGGGCTGTGAGTCCTCAGGCAGCTTTTGGACAGGAAAGGAATGCTTGTCTTGGACACAGGCCTACAGCTGAAGCTCTCTCAAACCCAGTTCTCTCATGTTACCTCGTCTGCAAGGTAGTACAGCCCAGCTGAAATTCTGCTTACATCCTGCATACTTCTCTAATGAAATTAATTGCTGACTTATAAGTGGGATTGCCCAGAGGATTATCACAAAGAAGGCCACCTGACTGGTTTCAGATTATCATTGTTATTATTACTATTTTGTGTTTTTGTGTTGTTGCTGCTGTTAGATGTGAAAGCAGTCCATTTTATGAGGCCCAGGAACTGCTCTGAGAGCTGTGCCTGTTTCACAGCAAGCTGATTTCGATTGACAGTTTGTCACCGCACACCAGCGATTCCGCCCGGCTGATGCAATGCATCGATCATTCTTGGACCACTGGAGGTTCACAGGGAGGTCACCAATTAAATGTGATGCCGCCTGTCAGGCCAGTAATGCGGCCTGTGCATAGATTCATTTTGCTTTGTTCAGCGAGGCTGAAAATATCACCTAATACCTCAGAGAGCCTCAGCCCAAGGCTGGGAGATCACATGATCGTCTGTGCTACCTTTTGAAATTGAAATGCTATAAGGAGTCCTCTGAAAGCCTCCCTCTGCTTCGAGCTGAGGGGAGAGAGAGGGAAGGCAGAGCATACAAAGCAGGCTCTGCCGCACCGAGAGAGGAGAGGGGGGTGACGGAGAGAGAGAAAATGAACGGGAGAACGAGAAGGGGGATGGAAATTAAAGTCACGGTCATAATGATTTTCTGTTACACTCGGCTGTGCTCTGTCTCGTGCCAGGAAGAGACGTGTGATTGGATTTACATTAGGGAGCCACTCTGTGTGGTATGATTATGCATTCATCCCACCAAATATAAAGACGATTCAGTGCAGGGTGGGGTTTTATAGTACTCTAAAGCTTGAGCTGCGCTCTGATGGCTGCAGATGTGGCGAGAGTTTTGATGTTATGCTGCACTAACGTGTTCATAATCACTATTAGAATCAATAGATTTGCTATAAGCGTGGATAAGCTGCTGTCCGCTTCAGTCTTGTAGGAATCTCATTGAATCTCATGGTCATGGGTATAACCGTCTATGCTTGGTCATGTGGCACGGATAGCACTGTTTGCTATATGTTCACATGCCATAAATTTCCAGTATTTTTCATACAGTTTCATTTATATTTACAACTTGAGCCTAAAAAAAGAAGACGTAGGTCTAGCTATATGGAGAGTGCAGTAGAGGTTGACGGTGCCTAATCTGTGACAGAGTGTTCTTCATACTGGTTTTGATGTAACATTGCAGTTTTGTGTGTAATCATAAGGGATGAACTGATTCAGCTTTTAATGATCACAGAACACCGACACCTGGCTGTGACCAACACTGATACCAATAACTGTTGCTGAAGCCCAAGAAAGGTGCTAGCTGATTATATCAAGGCATTTACCTCTTACTATACCTCAGCCGAGACATATAGTATTACTGTATAATATACATTCCATTACCCGTCTATGGGATACAACTGTGTAATTACTGTATAACATCATGTAATGCTTCACAATGATTCAATCCCATTAGGGCTCTCAGACAAATGTGATTAATTATGATTGATTGTTTAATATTTGATGCTGAAGAAATATTTTTAATGATGAGTTGACAAATAACTAATTAGATATGTGCATTGCTGTAGCTATAGCCTTGCCTTAGCTAGGGCTGAGTGATTTGGGGAACATATTCAATTGCATTTAGTCTGAGTAATATTGCAGCTACAGTTTAAATTCAGATTATTTTCTATAAATTAAAGTTCAGGGGTTTTTTTTTTTTTTTTTGGTTTTTTTTTATAATTGATTTAATATATACACCTTTTCTGGCTTGAGGCCTGACCCCTGAATGTACTGCGTGAGACTGCCAGTTTGTTGTGGTTGTGATGTCACAGCACATGGAGGTTTGGTTGCCTCTGATTGGTCGAACTGATCTAGAGGCAGTTCACAATCTCTGAGTTATGTTAAATTTTCTGTGGGAAAGACCGCATTTTTGATAACATGGGGTGTGAATTTAAACTATTTGAAACTTGCACTCTTTCAGCTCTGACCTTAAATCACAAGTGTTAAGTCCTCATAATCATAAGTGACAAGTCCTCTAACTGTTCAGTGCATTCACAGCACTATCATTTCTATACTCTGCAGCACCACAGCAAAAATAGGGCACCAAATTCTCCGTTGTTATTGCCTGTAATTCCAGTATATAACCAGTGGTAATTGGGTTTATAAAATTCATTAGTAATTGTGTAATATTGCTCAGTTATATTGTGCACTCCTAATAATTCTGTGCAAAATATGAATTCTTTAGTAAGCAAGGGCCATCTCCCTATGCGTCTCTCTTCCATGCAGGTCCGCTGGATGATGTACTGGATCGTGTTTGCACTCTACACTGTGGTGGAGACAGTCACAGACCTCACCATAGCCTGGTAAGACTGACAGCACAGTAATCATGCCCATTAACCTTACTGTGTGCTAATGCTTCATTTGCCTGATTGTGTGTGATTGGTGGCAAACTAAACAAACAAGTCATTTGATTTAGAAACTTGCTGGTGTTGTCCCACATCAAGAAATATCAGAAACACAGTCACGCTTTGATGAAATAGAGTTGCCTTTTTTAATGTGGGATTCCTGAAATCAATTTGTTGGAATAGTCTTAATGAGTGCAATTATGCCATCTGATTAATAGGATGTAATTTGGGCCTTGGTGTGTCTGTGGCTCTTTCTTTGTGAAGGTTTCCACTCTATTATGAAATAAAGATTGCCTTTGTGATCTGGCTCCTGTCACCGTACACCAGAGGAGCCAGTGTTATCTACAGAAAGATCCTACATCCTCTTCTGACTTCAAAAGAAAGGGTAATTCTGCTTTTGATTTATCTTCCCTCTAATGCAAGGTGTAATACCAACTAGCCATTAGTGCTATTAGTGATATTGAAGTAATTATGCTGGGATATTAAGCATGGCTTATCAGTCAGATTACATATAATTGAGCTCAGTGTTATCATTTTTTTTATTTGCCCAACAAATCACATCGTGTTGGTTGGCTTTTTGTTATTTTCCAAGATTAATGACTTCCTCGCAGCATCAAAGACCAGTTTTAGTTCAGGATTGCTTCTAGTAGTTTTGAAGTAATATGTAGTTAAACTGTCAGAGTAGGGAACGTGTCATTTTGTGAGATCAGCAATAGACGTGGCTTATTTGACTTTTTTTTCATATGGATAAATTTTATCAATGTATATATTGTTCTTATCACAACAACCCACAGACTTTGTCACCACAATAAGAAAGAGTCGGACGGTAAAAGAGTCGGACGGTAAAAGAGTCGGACGGTCCGACGGTAAAAGAGTCGGACGGTAAAAGAGTCGGGCGGTCCGACGGTAAAAGAGTCGGGCGGTCCGACGGTAAAAGAGTCGGACGGTCCGACGGTAAAAGAGTCGGACGGTCCGACGGTAAAAGAGTCGGACGGTGCGACGGTTAAAGAGTCGGACGGTGCGACGGTTAAAGAGTCGGACGGTAAAAGAGTCGGGCGGTCCGACGGTAAAAGAGTCGGACGGTAAAAGAGTCGGACGGTCCGACGGTAAAAGAGTCGCACGGTAAAAGAGTCGCACGGTAAAAGAATCGGACGGTCCGACGGTAAAAGAATCGGACGGTCCGACGGTAAAAGAGTCGGACGGTAAAAGAATCGGACGGTCCGACGGTAAAAGAGTCGCACGGTAAAAGAGTCGGACGGTAAAAGAATCGGACGGTCCGACGGTAAAAGAGTCGCACGGTAAAAGAGTCGGACGGTAAAAGAATCGGACGGTCCGACGGTAAAAGAGTCGGACGGTAAAAGAATCGGACGGTCCGA
Source organism: Pygocentrus nattereri (assembly GCF_015220715.1). Taxonomy (NCBI): domain Eukaryota; kingdom Metazoa; phylum Chordata; class Actinopteri; order Characiformes; family Serrasalmidae; genus Pygocentrus; species Pygocentrus nattereri. The sequence continues at coordinate 402,328 of NC_051223.1, read as the reverse complement.
CGGTAAAAGAGTCGCACGGTAAAGACAGCTGTAGTCTAAAATCAGGTGTGTCTGCAAGCCCCACCCCCAGACGGGATGTTTGTGCTGTTCCTTTTTTGTGTCTGTTTGCTATAAACTCACTCTCTCTGTTGTGCTTTAAGGAAATTGATGACTACATTGTTCAAGCTAAAGAGCGCAGCTACGAGACCATGCTGAACTTTGGCAAGCAGGGCCTAAGTATAGCAGCTACTGCAGCTGTCACTGCAGCTGTCAAGGCAAGTGCCGAACTGCATGACTGTGTGTGTGTGTGTGTGTGTGTGTGTGTGTGGGGACTTCAGCCAGCTTTTTGTTCTTGTGTCTTTGTATTAGTAATGTATGTAGTTTTGCACTTTGTATGGATGTTTTCTTAGACCGATGCTCCTTTTTCTTTTTCTTTTTTTTCTTTTTTCCTTCCTTATTGCGTCAAAAATCGACACGCTCTCAAGCACAAAGCCCCGACAAGATAGGAATAGAGCATCTTAATGGTCTTCATTCATAGGGAAAGGTCAGCGTCTCTCTTGCAGCTTTTTCAGCATTTAACCGAGAGCAATCTGTAATCAGGCTGATATCTTAATCAAAAGCTGCTGATTTATCCATTGTCCTGACACAGCCCCCAGCCAGAGGAGGAGCAGCAGCAAGGGAAGAGCATCCTTTTGAAACAAGGAGACAGAAGATGGTGCCCATATCATTCATTCATAAATGCTGCTACTGATCATTGTTTCAAAGGATGTTTTTTCTTGCTATCTTCTCCCTTTTTTCCTTTTTTTTTCTTTTCATGTTTTCTGCTCCTTCTTGAATCCTAACCTTGGTGTTGATCTCTCTCTTCTTACTTTGTACTGACATACTGTCCCATAGGAACTCTGCCCTACTGCTCTCTCCAGTGGAGGTAATGATATACAGTCTACAGCATGGGAAAGGATTTGCCATTTACACAGATGTTCATTTTTTTATGCTTTTTTTTTTCTTTTTTCCTTTCTTTTCAAACCGACTCGCACTTATGCTGCTAACTGCTAATGATCTCCCCATAATAGTACAGTCTACATCTGTTCAGTAAAGCTCATCATTCATTTACCCCTGCATACTCCCTTTCAAATTAATAGCAGTAGGTCCCCAACCTTCAGGGTTTTTTGTCTTTTGTTGTTTGTTTGTTTACAGACCTGTTAGTCCGTGGGCTGTTGAGGTTCACATATCGTTCATGAGCATGCATGCCTTTTCTTTTGAGCTTGCAGTAATTATTACGCACAGCAAGTTGTATGTGTGGAGGCATGCATGTATACTGCTTAATCTTGTGGGCTTTCTTTATCTGCAGGGGCAGGGTGCCATCACAGAGAAGCTGAGGAGCTTCAGCATGGCTGACCTGACCCAGATCCCACAGGATGAGGCTGGTGGCCAGCTGTACCCAGCCTATTACAGCTCCAACCCAGCCAGGAGAGGCGCAGGCACCACCCATCCTGACGGAGCCGGTACTGTCTCTTAGCTGACTGTGAACTCTGGCTTTAATGATTAACCTCAACGTTTCTCTCTAAACACAGCCCTCTGTTAGCTTTCCAGCTGAAAGTGCAGGCTATTGTTTCTCCTACGCTGGTGGTCTGTCGTTCCACACTGCCTTGAAGATTAATTAGTGCCACCAATGTAGGTGGTAAATATGAACCAACTTGGCATTCTCCACGTCTAGCCTCGTCTAGCATGATGGAGAGCGCTCTGTGCTGCAAGAATAAACCCACAGTGCTTTTGCGAGGCTGTTTTCACCAGATCTAGCAAGCTCCTGGAAAGCGCCATCATTGCCGTCTATTCCATGCTCTCGCCAGCAAATGGAATGGATTTTTTATTTGTCTCAAGCGCAAAGAGGGTAATAAGCAAAGGCAGCACGTTCAGAGCATGAAAGGTCTAGTGGAGCTTTGTGCGAAGATGTGGTCGGGGGGGTGCAGTGAGCCACTGTCTGAGCAGAATACCTAATGTACTCTATCTCCGTATGCTAATGTGCTGGTCACGTTTGAAATTCTACCAGCATCCAGGTCATTTTCATCTCGATGGCAATGAAGCCACAATAAAGCGAGCTGCTTCAAAATGCCACTGCCTTTCACGAGAAAGAGACAGCCAAGGTTGCCTGCCGATGAAGCAAACCGCTAATTGTGGATATTTTTTCTCCCTCATTTGAAAAGAGAAAGGAGAGACAAAAGGGGCCATGAGTGTGTCATTCAGCCGGCCATCATTAACAGCCCTGTTTTGATGTTTGTAGAGCAATAGGGGTCAGCTGAGGGAAAGCAGTCAAAGTGCCTTTTTATGGATCTTTCTCTTTGTTCTTCGCTTCAGACGTTCACTCCACCCTCCCCACTCCTGCAGCCAGTCACATTCCTCTATCACTCGAGGCCTGAGGTCTTGTGGCTGTTCAGGACAAAACGGTACCGGCTATTATTAGATATAACAGAAACCCACAACATGGAGCATCACAGGGTAGAGCCCAGCTTGTATTGTACTTCAGGCATGTAGCCTTTTTTCAGCACTCTGAGGCAGACAGATTCGCAGGGAAAATGTCAGACTACCCTGTTGCTTATCATGGCTCAGCTCCATCTGAAATATTTCTATAGGCGCAATAATTCCAAACCAACTTCTGATTAGATTTTTTTTTATAGCTTGTGTCGCAAACGGCAAGAATAGCTTTGGAAAATGAATTGTGCTTTTCCTAAATCCAGCGGAAGTTGTTCTGTTTCACTAATGAAAAACACTTGTGGGGTTGTGGAAACGAACAAAGAAAGCTGGTGGCTGGGGAGATGACTGGTTTCTGTATCACTTGCACCCCCTTGTGGTCAAAAGGTAAATGTATAAACCCTTAAATGTATTTACAGTCTCGGTGTATTGGATTTTGGTATATGGTAAAAGCTTGGCCAAATGGTGGAATGGTAGTAAACAAAGACATTTCCTTAATGTTTGTTAGAAAAACGTAAGCATCTTGTCACAGTGCTTCATTAACTTCATCTCTATAAACATGCGTTTTCAGGTAACTCTGCACTGCAGGGCAGTGATCATGAGGCTATATGACATGTATAAACCCTTTTTGGGTGAAGTGATATTAGAATTGCCTAAAGCAGCCGTTATGGTAACTGATGCTTGTTGAAATAATACTTTATGAAAGTTGTTGTAAGCATCATGTAGCCTTAAGAATGACTTTCAGTGAAGTGTTTTTATGGAAACCTTTTGGTTTAAATAACCGCTGTGCTTTCACACTGGCAGTAGATGCTCATGAGATGGTACTTATGCTTTTTTTCTTTCAGAGTACTACCAGTATGAGCCGGAAGAGCGGACGGACGACGAAGGCGAGGCTGTATTCTCTGAAGATGAAGCTGTGACGCAGCGTGGTCTCAGACGGTCTCAGAGCGTCAAAGTGTCTCGCTCCAAACTACGCAAAGACGTACGAGTCTTTGATATTAGCAGCTGACATGGCATGGTTTTGAATTTGCACACTTACTTCTGCAGTATGGAATTCTTACTAGAATTGAATGCATCTTGCTTTATTTTTCAAAGCTCTGTAAGATGATCTGGATCAGTTGTGTTCGGGTCAATCAGTCTTTTCTTGATCAACTGTGGTGATCATAATTGTACATAATCTGTGAGGGTACTAATTTTTTGTCATAACTGCCACGATTCTGTCGCACCTAATGATCCTGTATCTGTTGCAGGCCCGTTATGGATCTCTGAAAATCAAAGGGAGGAGGAGGCCAGCACTGAGCAACATGACGTATACCAGCACTGAAAACTGACCAGTGACTACTGACCCAGAAGAGCTTTATCTACAGAAACCTAATGAGTGTTAATATTCACCTCTTCTCTTAATGGCTGTGGGTTTCATTCTCATGCTGAAAATCCAGTATGTTTTTTAATGCAGCATAAACACAAATATTTATTTCTGAATATTGAGTGTAATCAGATGCAGGTGTGAACATCGTGGTCATATATGTGATGTGGAATTTCAGGGGCTTTTCTACTCGTAGGTTTTTTATCGCATGAAATGACCTTTTATGAATTTGACATTCAGTCTGGACTTTTAGTATTTTTACTATTTTACTCAGTGCGTAAAGCTAGAAGTGCATTTCCTTTGGACGTGGGTTTTATACTGTGTTGTTTGTGTCTGTTGTGCTGCCTTGTTATTGTTATTACCTATTTCAAATTAGATTTTTCCAGTTGCTAATTATCTTATGCAAAAATCTTGATGATACTGACTCTTGAATATAATCAGACCAAAAGTGCCCCTTACCATTAAAGGAAAGTAGTACTAAAGGGAGTGAAGGGGCGTCATGCTAAATATTTGCAGAAGGTCCTGTTCTGCTCTTGCTGATGGTACCTTTTTGCACATTTAGATGTTTTGTCATCTCGATGCAGAATGTACAGAACACTGATCTCAGAGGAACCCCACGTGTTCTCTTCATATACCAAAGTGTTCCAATCTACTACATCTGGCGCTGGAAGTGTGGAAATGCTTGGCTCAATGTTTAGTCTTTAATTAATGTGCTGGTATGATTGAATAAACTTCAGAGTTTGCGGTCAAATTGTCTTTTTTTTCTTAAAATATATATTTCTTTCATATTTCTTTAGTTATTTGATTGCAATGGGTAGTAAATATATTTATAATATTATACATTTTATTAGCTCCTTTTGATCTGCTTTATAAAACACTGCTCATTAGTCCAGACACTAATGCTGAGCTAAGGCTTTGTGTCAAACTCTTCTGCCATCCCAGAGTTAAGCTCCTTTTGTAGTGACAAAACAAATTGTAAATTGGTGCGAGTTGTGCGATACAGGTCAAATATCATATTGCAGTTTTGTTTCCACGTGTCATCGTGATGTGCCTTGAAAATACACGGGTGAACCCATTGCGATATAAGGCGCAATGAATCGTCACTTTTGGAACAAAACCACCTCCAGTTTTGTCCCCCCATCCCAGGCCAAGTGCAATGAACCTAAATCTAGTTGATATATCTAATATTTTTCTGTTTAAGTTCATTATATTTTAAGATTAGCTTATTTCAAGACATTTTCCCCTTTTTAGTGATTTTAGTCAATTATTTCACTATATTGCTAGATCATTTGTTTCAAGTAATATATATTATCTATCAGATTTGATTAAGTAATTGAGTATGATTTGCCTAATTAAAATCAAGTAGAACATCTAGAATAAATAAGTTTACAGCGATCTCAACATGTATTAGATTAAAATATTAGATATGCTGAATAGATTTACTTGCCCACCTGTCTAACCAGGAACACACTACCAATCAAAGCCCCCCCACACTGATCTGACCCCAGTGATCAGGTCCTGAATCCGTGGAGTGGTGTATGTAAGAACTGGCGCAGAGTAAATAGACGGTGTGGTGGTCTGTGGGGAGTGAGTTGGGAAGTGTTGATGTGATTAGGATGAATGGAGGAGTTGACTTCAGAAACAGCCTGACGGGGAGATCTGTCAGCAGGGCTGCAGCTGTGTCTGCGCCACACTCCTCCCAGGCCTGCACAAACCTGTGAGGATTAATAAGCCCATATCTGAGACATCTGTATTCCCACTGCTCACTGCAGCTTGCTGAACCGTGCTCCGTGCGGCATCTGCTAAACAATGGGAGGTGGTGGTTCGCTGTGAAGTCCGGGCTCCGAGAACTTGTCTTTCAGCCAGGAGCTGAATGGCTGATTGTATAGATAAAGGCACAGGTGTGCATGAAATGAAATGCCTGTTATTCATATGAATGGATAGTGTGCTGATCAACGTGTGTATATACTGATCAGCCAGAACATTGAAACGATCTCCTTGCTTCTTCTCACTTCTCCACCTACCATATAAGAGCTCTTTGAAGTTCCACAATTACAGACTGTTTCTCTGCGTACTTTGTTAGTACCCTTTAAAGCTGTTCCTTAATGCAAGGACAGCCATGGGTCCACCCCAGAGCAGGTATAATTTGGGTGGTGGATCATTCCCAGCACTGCAGTGACGCTGGCATGGTGGTGCTGGAATAGACAGCAGTGCTGCTGGAGCTTTTAGACACACACACTGTCCACTCTATTAGACTCTCCTGCTTTGTTCGTCCACCTTGCAGATGTAAAGTCAGAGCTGATAGCTCATCTGCTGCTGCTGTTTATGTCGGTTATCCTCTAGTCCTTCATCAGTGGTTACAGAGCGCTGATCATAGTAACAATGATAATAAGAATAATTTCATGATGGTGGCAGCTCTGCAGTGCTTTGCAGATAGATGCAGGTGATTAAGCTTAACAGTAATACAAGAAATTATAAGTATTAATTTAGAATTATTTAAGAAAATGACTTATGTTGGCCATGCAATGGATATTTTTGGTTGGTGAATTATTCTTGGTCCAGCAGTAACACTGAGGTGTTTAAAAACTGACCCAGGTATTAAAGGCCTCTGAATCTGAATCAAATCACAAACTTATTCTGGTTGGTCACTGTTTATCCTATGGTGAAACATGACCCTGATGGGAGAGTGACAGAGCCTAGCCAGCCCCCCACCCCACCCCACCCCCAACAAAGTACTATTGTATATATTAAAGTTAAAAAGTTCTTAAACATTGTTAGAAAAAACAGCAAATACCGACATCCCTGGTCGCCAGCAAGACCAGCATACTGTCGCTGTGCAAAGAAAAGTGTTTCCACAATGACTTTACAGGAAAAGGCAAAAACGTCCTTTAGTTTTAATGTAAGTTAATGTCAATAGATTTTCTACCAAGCAATTTTGGAGTAATTTCTATTGGACCCTTATGAAATGTACACAGTGTGAAAGGAAGCTGCTGCGCTTAAATGATGTAGAAAACCAAATATCGAAAAGTGGAGATAACTGGGTTGACTGAGTTGCTCATTGAGCCTTTTTCTATACCTGACCACTAGAGGGTGGGCTTTGCCTGCGCTTGCATTTATGCAGAGCCTTAGTGGTCCATGCCTTTGAACCTTCAGCTTTGTGACCCTTTGTCACTGAAAGCAGGCTATTCCCAGGTCACCTGGTGTAATAAGCGTGCCCTGCTCACCGCTCTGTCCTGCTAAAGCCTCTCAGAGGTGCTGCAGTTACTCTGAACTCTGTGCTGTGTAAACTCCTGAGCTGGGCTATGGGGGTGGCGTTCTTTCTTCCATCGTTCTCGGTTCCTACTTGATTTTTTTGTTCGTGTAAGTGTAACCAATACATCCCCCTGCTGAAAAACCAACACAGACCAGCATGAAGTCCATAATTAATGTCTAAGCTGGGCTGCTGCTGATTCAGCTCATCACCCAGCATGGTCCTAATGGATGACCAGCATACCAGCATCCAAAACACAACATATGCTGGTTTTGCAGGTCTGTGGCTAGTGTGATATTTTGATTTCTGATAGTTCATGTGTCTCAGATGCAATTTTGTAGGTTTGTAATAGTATAATTTGATGTGGTATGACCACCAGGTGGTGCTACAACAGCATGTTTAACGCTCAGAACTGCAATTCTTTTACTTCACTACCAACCCTTTTTTCTCAACCTCTTACAAGACCAGAAAACAACCGTATAAAAGCCCCACCTACTGCAGAAGCTTATACTTTACTGTATAATACTGCAGAGACTTTCAGCATCTAAATAGTTCAGCTTTGCTTTTCTACACCAAACCTGCTTATGTTTATACCACATTGCTGAAATAGTTATTCAAGACTCTAAACACACACAAGTCTGGAAGCATGGCTGTCCCTCTGGGTTCTGACCGGGCTTTGACTCTGCTGTCTGCATGCTGGGAAATCCTCAGCCTAACACACAGCAGTGGAGAATGCTTCAAATGTAGGGGTCAGCAATACGATGATTAGCTAGTAATGCTGTGATCAGTTACATCACAATGTTCTTTTCTTGAGATGTCATGGACGTCGTCCGACTTGAACACTGAACAACTGCACGGGTCATAAAAACAGATCTTGACCACCAGAGAGCCTAAAATCAGCAACATGGCATAAAAGCATTCAGATCACTCAAAATGTATCATTGTAGAATAAGACTATCCTTACACTGTGAGAAATGCAGGTACAGTGCAGGTACAAACAATGTAAATGTGTCCTCAAAGATATAACAGTGGTTTTAAGTTTTGAGGTTGGGTGCGGTTAGGAGTTGCTTAATGGAGGTAGCAGGTAACGTCCACGTCATGGAACATGTTAACGGTACATCTACTTAATGTCCCAACAGAACCTCTTTAAGATGTTTACCTCATTGTATTCAGATGCTGCACTACTGCTATTTCACTGCTACATCACTGGTATGTTACTGATGCTCTGTTTAAGAGGTTCTTAAATAAATTAATTGTATAAATAGAGATTTTTCATATAAAAATATAGCACGCTGTAACACACTTGAGAGCATATGTGAGTCGTTTTTTACACAGCAGAGACACGGTGTGCGTGTCTAAAACATGCAACATGCACCCGAACTTGTATTTAACCTAATATAACATGGGACCATGTTGTTTATCATGTTGTTGCTGAACATCAAGGAAAAATAAGAGCTAATAAACAGAAATATGCTAGGAATTCTGTGTGACTCCGCCCTGTACTCTCTCCTTGCTTGTCTTTTTGAGATTGTTCTTCTCACAAAAATTAGTACAAGTTTTCAATCAGACAGAACAAACAACTCCGAACATGATAGCAGAACATACTAAAATACGGTGACGGGTGCACTGCTGTGAATCACCCTGTAAAGGCTGAAGTAATCATTTACGTCCCTGGACAGATTCAGAGAGACTTTTTCAGACCATGTCACATGACTTTACGTATTAACGTCACATGCACAGGCTCAAAAAGAAGGTCTGACTCTGGGTTTAGGTCTTAAATGCAAAATTAACATTATACTAATGAAGATATACTGATTATAGTAAATAATTCACTCTCACACCTGGAAGACATGTCCTTCACCAAGTTACCTTTGAAAACTGAGTTCTCTTCAACACACTCACAATTCACAAGTCAGGTTCATCCGCTTGAGTCTGAAGCACAACCCATGATCCGAACGTTCTTCCATAGATTGTGTGCAATTATATATTCCGACCACAGAGGTCTCCAGACCCTAATTTTTTACATAGTGTTACTTTAAGCACAAATCTCCTGTAACTTCTTAAATACTTTGGTTTTGCAGCTTTTACAATGTGGCGCTTCTGCTTTTCTGGTCAGTTTTGTCAGGTACTTCCATTCATATAGAAGTAGTGGAACAAACTAGAGTTCCTCCAGCATCTTGATGCAAAATACAAGGCCTGTTTGTCGCACCAGACGGTATGAGCAAGACAGCACAGAAGACAGAATAATTGAATAGTTTACAAAGAGTACACATAGTTTAATACTAGGACACAGTTGTGAAAAAACTAGGCTGAAAGCTCAACAACAATCTTGCATTGTAAAAATGCATCAGTACATCGTGATGCAATGATCTGAAGGGGTGACTGAACAGGATCAAGTTAGAAGTGTCATGTTAGGGTAAATAAAAAGTCTCATTTATAATTCTTGTTCTATTTTCAAACGTTTTCAGATTGTCTACATCACAGGTCACCAATCATATCCACAAAGGGCCGATATGGCTTCAGGTTTTCTTTCCAACCAAGCAGGAGCACACCTCATATTCCTAAACCCCAACCTGTTAAACGAATAGCATCAGGTGTGCATCTGCTTGCCTGAATGAAAACCTGCAGCCACATCGGCCCGTTGCGGATATGATTGGTGACCCGTGATGTAGACAATCTTTTCAAAAAAGCACAAGTTTCCCCGATCATAACACTTCTAACTTGATCCTGTTGAATCGCCACCTTCAGATCATTGCATCATGATTAC